>NC_081569.1:4856043-4881465 GCF_022355385.1 Mustela nigripes
AAAAAAAAGGGGCGCCTGGGTGGCTCAGTGGGTTAAGCCACTGCCTTCGGCTCAGGTCATGATCTCAGGGTCCTGGGATCGAGTCCCGCATGGGGCTCTCTGCTCAGCAGGGAGCCCACTTCCTCCTCTCTCTCTCTCTCTCTCTGCCTGCCTCTCCGACTACTTGTGATTTCTCTCTGTCAAATAAATAAATAAAAACTTTAAAAAAAAAAAAAATCTTAAAAAAAAAAAAGAAAAGAAAACTTAAAGCAGAGGGAGCTTGCTTCTCCCTCTGCCTGCTGCTCCCCTGCTTGTGCTCTCTCTTTCTGACAAATAAATGAATAAAATCTAAAAAAAAAAAAAAAAAGATAACAAAGCAAACTGGTTAAAGTAAAATTATCACAGGAAGTTACCTTCAGGGAGTGACCAGTGAGGACCTCTTGTTGAATCAGATGCTCATGTTCCATGCGGGGACTTTGTGGCCTCTCTCGTAGCTTCTCCTTGGCCTCTTTTGCATCATTCGTGGTTCTCAGCTCTGTTTCTGGGAGATAAGTTTTCTCCATAGTTGAGTTCCAGAAATTCGGGCTGATATAATTTGATCATCTGGGGAACAACACCTTCTCCTGTTGCTATAAAATCTCCAAACTCGTGTAAAAAAAAAAAATTCCAAGCCAATTCATAACAGGTTGAGAATGAATGATACCTTAAATATTTTCAGGAAATAGCAGTGTATCTTTGGTGGTACTGGGTACCCAGTGCCGTGATATCTAGGGCAGCTCCCCTCATGGCTCTTCTTGTTCTTACTCCTTTTAGTTTCCTTACACACCCCTTGCAATCGTCAAACATGGTGCATTCACACACGCACCCTTCCTCCCTTTCTTTCCTCTTGATTATGCTTTTATCATTAGATTTCAGCAGTGGCCACAGGGAAGGCCAAGAGAATTCGTGTTACATCATCCCTTCAGAGGCCTTCGTGGCCGTCCTCAGTGGTCCCTCTTGCTGTGAACGCGAGGGCTGCAGGCAGAGGTTGCGTCCTCTCCCAAGGTCTTCAAGTGTGTGGCACTTAGAGTGGCGGCCCCTCCCTGCTTCACCCGTGGAAATACTTTGGACCTTTAGTTTGTACCCCTTTTCACTCTTGAAGATTTTTTTTAAATTTTTATTTATTAGAGGAAGCATGAGAGGGGGGAAGGGCAAAAGAAGAGGAAGAAACAGACTCCCCGCTGAGCAGGAAGCCCAACAGGGGGCTCGATCCCAGAACCCTGAGATCAAGACCCGAGCCCAAGGCAGACATTTAACCAACTGAGCCACCCAGGCGCCCCTTGAAGATTGCTAATCTCCTTTCTACATTTCGTAAAATATTTTTATACGAGAACGTAAAAATCACACCCTTACGATGTTATGTTTCAACAGGTTTAAGAATGTTATCTTTGAAATCAGTCCAACAGAAGAAGTTGGAGACTTTGAAGTGAAAGCCAAGTTCATGGGCGTTCAGATGGAGACGTTTATGTTGCATTATCAGGTGGGTACGCACCATGCAGAACCGAAAGCTCTGATGTGAAGTGGTTGTTCTCAGCGGGGCAGGAGAGTAGGTGAAAAGGAACTGGGTCGGGGATGGCTGTCCACACCCGCAGTGAGCTGGGCTGCATGCAGCCGGGGAAGGAGCAAGGGCTGCTGTGCTTCTGCCATGGTCTGCACTCCCGGAGAGCTCTGGCAGGCCGGGATATCTTCTCCAAGCTTTTGTCTGAAGCTTCTGCTTCCTGTTGTTCAGTAGCTTGAAATGTTTTCTCTCATCTTGATTTGATGTAGGGGCTTAAAGGTGTATTTGTGACAAACTGTGTGCAAATTGCATCTTTGTAAACTAAATCCCATTTTAAATTCAGGAAGAACTCTGCAGTGAATCATTTTATAACATAATATTAGCTAATTTTTATTCTGTAGAATCTCTAGGTTTTACACCTTAGCAAAGCCCCAGGTACCTCGAGGCCTCTTGGGCTCTGTCCTCATCAGCCCCGTTTCCTTCTCACTGCTCTACCCTGTTGGCCTGGGCAGGGGCCCTCTCTGCACCTGCTGACCTCCCCCTTCCCACAAGTCCTTGTCCTTTCCTCCTCTATACATGTTACCGCTCTGACCAGCATTCCCCACACTGTGAGCTCCGTAAGGACTGTAGTATATCTTCATTGCCTTCTCAGTGATTCCATGACTCCATGGTGCACATGCCCAGGTGCTTTTGTGAAAGGAGACCCCGTCAGGCCTTCAGGATCCCCAGGGCTGTGCGGGCTCACTAGCCCGCCTCGGGTGGCATGCTCATCCGTGCACAGGGGCATTAAATATGGAGTGAGGATCAGGTGACCCACCGGGGCCTTCGTTCTCATGGAGCCCCTAGGATTTTTCCAGAAGCTGAACTGGTTGAACTTGAACTTGGGGGTTCTTTCAAGCACTCTGATTCTTGCTCTCTCATCGCCTGCCTCTCTTCTGAAGTTTATGGGTGAGACCGCTCACTTCCTAAAGGTGCTCCGGACAGTGGAGGGCAGTGGGAGAAGCAGGGGCTTTACTCAGGTCCAGATCCACTCCGTCTTTAAGCTTCGTCTTTAAGCTTCATCTTTAAACTTGGGATAATCACACCTCTAAGACTTTTATCAGCACTTAGACACTATCTGATGTGCTTACCCAGTGTGGAACTCATACATAGTAGACACCTAATAGACAGGTCCTTTCCCCCCATGCCTTCAAAACATAAAAGCTTTCTCATGTGAAATAGGAAGTAAGACTCTAGCGGACCCCATCACGACGCCCCGAGTGGCCGTGTCCTGGTTTTAGTGACACGTGTGTTTATCTTAGATTGAAATGCCTTCACCTTCTGCAGGTGACCCATCAGTTAAACAAACTGGAGACATGATATTGTTGCTTCTGAAGTAGGAAGTCTGTATGTTGAATGAACATGCTGCTTTTTCTTTCCCTGTTTTGTGTATTTTGATATGAACCACGTGTCGTCTTAATTCCCAGTGGACCAGGACGTTCTGTTGAGCAGTGTGCCCTGTTCCTCGGGCTCTCAGGGGGCTTGTGCCGGGGATGGTTCTGTCCTGGGGCACTCCTTTCTCACCCCACTTCATGTCTGTCCTTCCTTGTTCCTTCCGGGTCCCTCCTCCCTACCTTGTGTCTTGTCTCGTGCCACAGACTTGGTTGATGGGCCAAATGTTTCTTTGAACAGGACCTGCTGCAGCTACAGTATGAAGGCGTCGCAGTCATGAAGTTATTTAATAGAGCTAAAGTAAATGTCAACCTTCTGATCTTCCTCCTCAACAAAAAGTTCTACGGGAAGTAATTGATCTGTTGCTGCCAGCCCAGAAGGATGAAGGAAAGAAGCTCCTCACAGTTCCCTTTCTCGGGTCCTTCTTTCCTCATTGGAAGCAAAGATGCAGCCCTGAACAGAGCCTCAACTTGATACACTCCCAACACCACCCTCTTAACCCCTCCCGATCTAATGGGACTTCTACTGCCCTTTCTTCATAGTGAAATTGTATTTCAGGCTTAGTCTGACCCTCTTGTTCCTTCCTTTTTTTCCGTCACTTAGGAAGGAGCAGATGCTCCACTAAAATCCCTCTTGGTTGGTACAAGGCTGAGAGGCTGCATGACCCTCTTGTAGGCTTTGGTGTTTGTGTGAATTAGCAACAGGGTTGGTGGGACTTGAATTCTTATTATTTGGAAGTGGGTGCGCTCGGCACTAAGGACACGCTGGAAGGCACACAACTCGAATGTCAGGTCATCTCCAGTCACTAGCTTGTCATTTAAAGGTGAAGTTCCTGTACGTTTCCATCCTGTCGGTCAGATGAAGGGATCCAGGGTCTCCTTGGTTCTCGTCCATTCTGATTTCCTTTATGCACAGGAGCTAACAGAAGTCCCTGTTCTGGGTTCAAAGGGAACATTTCTAGCAAAGGGAAGAGACGGCTTTCAAATGTCACCATTAAATGTGAGCAGTGCTGTTGGTGTAGCTCTGATTGGGGTGGGAGAGCCCCCACTGATCACACCCGGCTGCGGGGGGGCCACAACGGTCCGCCGGGCCTGCTTTTTCTGTGCTGGTGCGCGGAAGGGGGTTCTGTTCCAGAAGGTGCTCCACTCAGCCCTGTCCCTGAGGCGCGGACGGGCCAGCCCTAGCGTAGAGTGGAATTATCTTCAAAACTATTTTCTATCTTAAGAGTGCCTTATTAAAGTGTAGATTTACTTCTTGAAATGTGGGTGATAGAAATTTGGAAGATTTATATAATGCTTTAAAAGCCTTTAGAATACTGTAAGAAAAGTGTTTTTAAAAATTGGCTTATTTGTATATCTGAACTCTTAGAACTTTCTTATATAACTACAACACTAGGATTTATCTGCAGGGTTGCAGGGACTTAATCCTGCCTTAAATAGACCGGAACAAAAACAAACAAAACCAGCCAATGGACATAAACTTGGTATGAAGATCGCTTTTCCCCACTTTTTTCTCTTCTGTTGCTACCCATGCCTGCCCTGCCTTTATTTTATGAGCTCCCATTTTTCTGGGTTTAGTCCAAAACAATTCAGTTCTAAACTTTGAGCTTCAGAAGCTTTTGTTATTACATAAAAAGTCAAACAACTTGGAAAAAAAAGCAAACAACTGTTTATCCAGGAAAATATGTTGGAAATCATGCTACTGAGCCTCTGTGTTCTCTGATGTTTTGGTTCAGTATTCTTTTATCATAAAACATAAAGTTTAACAAAATAAACTTACATTTGAAAATTTATTGATTATATTGGAAACCAATAAACTGTTTCATTAATAACAAATTACGTGATGTGTCCCTATTACAAATGTAAGCGTTGGAGATGTGTCTTTCCTGAGAGACCGTTTGCTCAGTTGGGCCACCGCCGTGCAAATGTGAGTTGCCTGCATCTTGACGCACCCCAGCCAGGAAGAGGTGAGGTGTGGCGCGCCATCAGCCTGACCTGGTTTTTTCCTGTATTTCTGAAGATCATTTTTCAGTGAATATTTTCCTCAGCTCAAAAGCAGATGCTGTGACAAGTAGCATCACCTCAAAAACTGGGACCAACCAAAGCGTCAACCCTTTCACTTTAACAGGAGACCCATCCCAGATGCCCATCGGGCCTCCGCAGCAGACCGCAAGCAGAGTTTACAGCTCCTTTAGTAAAATACGGTGTTTGGATTATTTGTGAGGATTGTAGTTCCCTTGATACAGCTCCTAATGCAAAGTAGCACAAAACACACTTCAAGATTTTGGTGGTCGCTGGGTAGCATTACGGTTCGGATCGCACGGGAAGCGTCCAGACGAGCTCACGTTGCGGCGTTGACTCCACGTAGCCCTTCGGCCTCCTAATTATTAGCCGCCGCCTTCTCTGTCTCGTCCCTCTGCCTCTGACCTTCTCTTCCATCGGCTATGGTGACATTTCTCGTGAATTTACTTCCAGCTGTTCGGACCGCCCATCAGATCGCTGCACACAATTGCCTTTGTATCTCTGTATGAAATAAAAGGTCATTTGTTCATGTTTGTGTTTATTTTTCTCAGTTTCATTGTTAGCAGTTCCTGTTCAACAGTGTCGACCAAAGCGAGATTTAATGATTGAAAACCACAACAGAAAACAACCACCTTGCCAGTCCTGAAGGAGCCAACCCAAGTCGGCTACCCGTTCACTGAATCACGGCAAAGCGATGTTTAGCCCGGGAGGTTAGCCTTTTTTAAGGGTCATCTGCTTCAAGTAGCCTCCCCAGAGAAAGAAAGCGGGGTGGGAGAGCACATGTCCTCCCGCCGCTGGTGAGCGGACAGCGGGAAGTTTAAAACCGCCACAGCATCTGATCTCTTAGGAGCGGCAGCACCCCAGGTCCCTCGGGGGACGTCACCAGAAGGGACCTGGGGAAGCTGCATATGGAAAGAGTAAACAGCAAACGGGAGGGGGCATGCTTCCTTTTAAGTAAGGCCCCAGGGCACAGCCTCACTCAAAATACAAGTAAGTATACAAGCATCCCGTTGTGTTTATGAACGGTGGCCAGGGTCTATTGGAAAATTAGGGACTAAGAAATAAGGAAAACAGAATGCTTCTAAAGTAAACAGCAGTGGGAAAGAGAAGACAGCATTCCGTGTGAGTGGAAGCGTGGTGGGCGCCGTGGTGGGAACAGGACCCCCCGGGCCCAGCCACTTGCCCCCTGAACCCCACTTTTCTCCTGAAGTGGGGGAGCTGCTCGCTGCGGCTGTGTCACTGAGGCAACTTGGGCTCCATGTTGTCCTGCAGAGAAATCAAAGGAGGCAGAAAGGTGCTTCTCAGGACCTAACTGTTCGATAAGGAAACCAGGACCAGGGGAAAGGAGAGGAAGCCCCAGTGGTGCAGGCGGACAGTGAGTGCCCCCGGCAGCCGTGCCCCTCCCACCTGGATGCCTGTGCAAACCCATGAGGAATTGGGGCGACCGGACCCCTCCACGGATTTTAAACCCGACATCTGAATCTTGTAATCTTTTCATTATGAAGCATGCAAGTGCCCACATACTGTGAATTTCAAGAAAAAAATTCCTCACTTTCGAAGGTATGCAGCAGAACCCGCTGTCCATTTTTCTTTACACCAAGTGCTCACCACAGTAAATGCGGTCCCCCTCTGTCACCAAGCATTGTTACAGTCTACTGACTAATCCCTATGCGGTATTTTCCTTTTTTGTGTTTTTTGAAGATTTTATTTTTAGACATCTCTACACCTAACATGGGGGCCGAACTCACAACCTCGAGATCAAGAGTTGCCGCTCCTCTGACAGAGCCAACCAGGCGTGTCTGCATGCGGTACTTCCCCTCTCCATGACTTACTCCTTGGCAGTTTATACCTCTTAATCCCCTTTATTTCACCCACCCACCCCCAACCATCCATTTGTTCCCTATAAGTAAGAATTTGATTTTTTTCTTGCTTCATTTGTTTTGGGTTTTTTTTTTTTTTTGATTCCACATGAGCGAAATCATATGGTATTTGTTTCTCTGACTTATTTCTCTCGGTATAATGCCCTGTAGTGCCATCCATGTCATCTCAAGTAGCAATATCTCTTTCTTTTTTATGACTGAGTGATATTCCATTGTGTGTGTAGCCCATATCTTTTTTTTTTTAAATAAACATATAATGTATTATTAACCCCAGGGGTACAGGTCTGTGAATCGCCTGGTTTACACACTTCACAGCACTCACCATAGCCCATACTGTAGCCCATATCTTTATCCATTCATCCATTAGGGGCCGCTTGGGCCACTACCATATTTTGGCTATTGTAGATAAAGCTGCTATAAAGAGGGTCGTATATCTTTTTAAATAAGTATTTTTATTTTGTTTGGGTCAATACGGAGAAGGGGAATTACTGGATCATAGGGTAGTTCTATTTTTAATTTTTTGAGAAACCTCCATACCGTTTTCCACAATGGCTGCACCAATTTACATTCCCACAGGCTGTGCCCGAGGGCTCCTCTTTCTCCACATCCTCACCCAGACTTGTTATTTCTTGTCTTTTTGATTCTAGCCGTACTGACAGATGTGAGGTGATAATCTCGTTTTGATCTGCATTTCCCTGATGAATAGTGGTGGTGAGCTTCTTTTCAAGTGTCTTTTAGCCATTTATAAGTCTTCTTTGGAAAAATAGATCCCCCACTCTTCTTTTTTTTTAAGATTTTATTTATTTATTTGAGAGGGACAGAGGGAGAGGGAGAAGCAGACTCCCCACTGAGCAGGGAGCCCGATGCAGGACTTGATCGCAGAACTCTGAGATCATGACCTGACGCTTAACTGGCTGAGCCACCCAGGTGCTCCTCTCTCTTCATTTTTTGATCAGATATTGTTTGCTTTTGAGTCGTGTAAGTTCTTTTTTTTTAAATATCAGGGTTGTTTTTTTTTTTAAGATTTTATTTATTTATTTATTTATTTGATAGACATCACAAGTAGGCAGAGAGGCAGGCGGGGGGCGGGGAGCGGGAGCAGGCTCCCCGCTGAGCAGAGAGCCAGAAGCCGGGCTTGATCTCAGGACCCTGGGATCATGACCTGAGATGAAGATAGACTTAACCCACCGACAGGCACCCCCAAGTTGTGTAAGTTCTTAATGTATTTTGGATATCAACCTGTTACCAGATAAATCATTTGCAAATATCTTCTTTCATTCAGTAGGTTGCCTTGTCATTTTCTTGATGGTTTCCTTCCCTGTACAAAAGCTTTTATTTTGATTACAGTCTTATTGATTAGTTTTTGTTTTCCTTGCCCAAGAAGACATATCCAGAAAGGTGTTGCTAAGGCCAGTGTCAAAGATGACTGCCTATGTTTTCTTCTCTGAAGAGTCTCTTTTCTCCACTGTATATTCTCTTCTCCTTTGTTGTAGGTTAATTGACCAAAGAAGTGTGGGTTTATTTCTGGGTTCTCTATTCTATGCCATTGATCCATATGTCTATTTTTGTCCCTTATCCATTTTTAAAGGTACACTTTATTTTATTTATTTTTTTTAAAGATTTTATTTATTTATCGGGGTGGGGGGAGAGCAAGCACAGGCAGATAGAGTGGCAGGCAGAGGCAGAGGGAGAAGCAGGCTCCCTGCTGAGCAAGGAGCCTGACGTGGGACTCGATCCCAGAACGCTGGGATCATGACCTGAGCCGAAGGCAGCTGCTTAACCAACTGAGCCACCCCGGCGTCCCTAAAGGTACACTTTAAATGTACCCTTATATCTTTTTCCTCTTTAAACTCATGTTTCCATTCCACTTCCCTGAGAATTTTATCCTAACGTAATATTTAAAGCTTAAATCCTACTTTTTATTAGTCTGTCATGATTATCTAACAGAAATAAATATTTGCTTAATTTCCTTTGACTATAAGGCTATTAATGACATCCAGAAAGATACTTGTGTCATTATAGTTCTCATTAGTGAATATTTTATCAAAGTCCTGTATTGTCTGGACAGTTGTATAAATAAGGTATTTGAAATGCATTTCTTAGATAAACGAAGAGTTTTTAAATGAAGGTTTAAGAAACTTACGGATAAATGTTACTACTTGTTAGAATGAGACAGGGCTCATGGCCAGCTCTTCTGTTTTTCATTTTTATAAATGTAAACGCTGAGAACCTTTGCTGCTAAATAAGCATATGGCAATGGAGGGTGTTGTGTTAGAATGATGCCATCCATTTTGGGAAACGCCTTAGTTTATCCAAAGAATCTCAATGATTTATCACAATTAGGACACGATTAGGTCTTCCAATTTTGTTAAAAGCCAAAAAAAAAAAAAAAAATGACCTGAATTTATTATTCAGTTATGAGATCATCCACTTTCTCCGGACTTGGGAAGTAGACAAGGGGCTTCACTAAGATTTATTAAATATCTGAATTAAAGTCATAACCTTTTGACTTAGAGACAACTTATTTAACCCAATATGCTAAAGATGCTTGGGGGAAATGGGAATATTTTAATATGGTTTCAGCACTACAAGTTTTAAACTTTCTTATTAGGGAAAACTAGCATATAAATAGAAGGAATCGTATAATGAACTCCCATGTGGCCTCAGTGGTTATGCACACGTAGTCAAACTTCTCCCCCCGAATGCCACCCCAAGCCCCCTTAGGTTGTTTTGACAAATCCCAGATATAGTATCATTTCACCCATAAATACTTCAGTATGTGTCTCTAGCATAGTGTTTCCAATTAGGGAGCAGTTGTGTTCCCAGGAGACATTTGGCAATATTTGGAGATACTTTTTGTTGTCCCAAGTAAGGGAGTGCTGCTGGCGTGCTACCCATTTAATGGGTACATGCCGGGGTCCTGATCAACACCTTACAATGGACGGGACAGTCTCCTCTACAAAGAATTATTCAGTCCAAAATGTCAGTAGTACCAGGGTGAGAAGTCCCCCTCTTTCCATAGAAGCACTTAAGAAAAATATCTCCAAACCATGATCACACCTAAACACTCATTTAAAAAATCCAGATATTCGGCCGGTGTTTGCATTTCTCCAGTGTCTTGTGATTCCTCAAACAGTTCATATGTTTGAATCAGGAGCCAAACATGGCACACATATCACATCTAGTTGTCAGGTCTTTTAAATCTTCATCTGTAAGTTCTCTCTTAAAAAAAAAAAAAAAAAGAGGGGCGCCTGGGTGGCTCAGTGGGTTAAGCCACTGCCTTCGGCTCAGGTCATGATCTCAGGATCCTGGGATCGAGTCCCACATTGGGCTCTCTGCTCAGCAGGGAGCCTGCTTCTCTCTCTCTCTCTCTCTCTCTCTCTCTCTCTGCCTGCCTCTCTACCTACCTGTGATCTCTGTCAAATAAATAAATAAAATCTTAAAAAAAAAAAAAAAGGAAGAAAGATTTATTTATTTGGCAGAGAGAGAGAGAGAAGAGAGTATAAGTAGGGGGAGCGGCAGGCAGAGGGAGAGGGTGAGGCAGACTCCCCATCGAGCAGGGAGCCGGACATGGGGCTCAATCCCAGGACCCCACCCAACACTGCCCTCTCCCTGCGGCAGGAAGCAGTCCCTCCCCACGGCCCTGGCGCACACAGTGCCAACCGCTGTAACTGGCCCCCGGGGAGCATCCTCTCTAAATCCTGCCCTCATTCTTTATTATCTTGTCTTCAAATTACCAGTCTGAGCGTCCCATCTGTTCCCTGCTGGGACACTGGTACACAAGTGGGCCAATTAACGTCTCACTGAGTGAGAGTTCCAGGTGGGGGAGGACAGCGGCTGAAGTAGGTAGAGATAGTTAGGATGGACAGAAGTGTGTGAATTCTGGGGATATTTGGGAAGTGGAGTCGGTGTGCTGGCTGTTGGGAGCCACGGAACCGTGTGCAACACAGCCAGGAAAGGGCTCAGCAGGAGGTATTCTACCGTCAAGAAAGTTTGGGAAGCCCCATGTTCCATCTTCCTACACTCAAGTCATAAGAGGCATCAGCAATTCAAGAAGCCTTAGAAGTCACACGGGAAACCTGCCTAACTTCGGATTACCTAGCTTTTTCCCCAAATGGATTGGACAGTGCAATCCCACCCCTTACTTTGCAGGAAAATCTTGTCAGCCACCTGTGAGGCTCTGTGTTCCGTGAAACACACTCCGAAATGCTGGAGAGAGGGGAGGCTGCAATCAGCTCGCTCTTAAGCTTTTATTTTTTTATTTAAGATTTTATTTATTTATTTGACAGAGAGAGATCACAAGGAGGCAGAGAGGCAGGCAGAGAGAGAGGAAGGGAAGCAGGCTCCCTGCTGAGCAGAGAGCCCGATGTGGGGCTCTATCCCAGGACACTGAGATCATGACCTGAGCCGAAGGCAGCAGCTTAACCCACTGAGCCACCCAGGCGCCCGATCTTAAGCTTTTAATAAGTAGTAAATATTACTTAGGAAACAAGCAAAGATGGGCATTTGTATCTCACGTTTGCTAAATAATTTTGTATTCCATTCTACATATCGGGTTGGGTAAAATTATTTTTTAAACATGTTTGGCCTTAAGTTACAGATGTGTATTCTCTATTTTGCCCCAAATTGTCTGTGAAATAGTTTTCATACGAAAATGTAAGCATGTGTACTTGATAAAGATTGTTCATAGCCACTGGCCTTTGTCTCTGGAGAAACACATTCCCAGAGGCACTGAGGTCTGGCGGGCAAAGGAAAATCTGCAGATAGACACATAGTAGAACACATACGAGAAAGGAGGGTGTGATAGGAACTGAAGGTAACTCCTCTTCTAAAAAGCCAACTAAGAACTAGCTTCCAAAAGGGAAGAAAACCAGTACTCAAAAAACCCCTTTCTGTGAAAAGAAACCAGGTTATTTGGAGAAATGGCTGATTCTGGGACTGACCACAGCAGTACAAAACGAGCCTGGATCATCTTGTTGCGTCCAGAAGGAAAAAAAAAAAAACTAAAAAACAGACAGGGACATATTAAAAGGACAGGGAAGCCAGCTTGAAGGTCAAGTCCAGGATACTTTAAATACAAAAATAATAACAGTAATGGATCAAATCCTAATGGATAAAATAAGACTTTGTGAGTCCGTTCTGATACAGCAGATAGGGAAAGGCAAGAATCATCGATGGGTCCTAAAATTACTGGATGCACGTTTGTTGAGTAACAAGATATTTACTAAGTCTCAGAGCCTCTCCCTTCAAGGGTCTTACTGATTAGAGAGAAAAACAGAAACTTCACAGTGGAGAGAGCCTACGGACATCCCCTTAACCACATGATCCAAGCTTACCATCAGTTGTGGGACACCTAGACATAGTCTGCCTCCTGACTGATAAACTGAGAAGAACACGACATTGTTCCTATGTTATTCCTGCCCAAAATGCATCATCTGAAACAAACCGTGAGACATACAAGACAAACCCTAGCTAACGGACATTGAACAAAATAACTGGCTTGTCGCGTCAAGAATTTTCAAAGTCATGAAAAACATACACAAATTGAGGGGTGCCTGGGTGGCTCAGTCAGTTAAGTGACCGACTCTTGATCTCAAATCAGGTCTTAATCTCAGGGCCATGAGTTCAAGCCCCGTGAGGGGCTCAAAGCCTATTTTTTAAAAAATAAAATTGAGGGTGCTTGGGTGGCTCAGTCAAATAAGCGTTTGCCTTTGGCTCAGGTCCTGATCTCAGGGTCCTGGGATTAAGTCCCATGTCAGGCTCCCCTACTCTGCAGGGAGTCTGCTTCTCCTTCTACCCTTCCCCACTGCTTGTGATTTCTCGATCTCTCTCAAATAAATTAAAATCTTTTTTTAAAAATTGCACAGGTGTTCCAGATTGAAGGATGCTAAGAAACATGACACCTGAATGTGGTGAGCTATTTCAGGTTTTCTTTTGCTCTAAAGAGTATTAGAGGGACAGTAGGTACACATTTTAATAACATCTGTAGATTAGATAACAATACTGTATCAGTGTCAATTTCCTGATTTTGATAATTACACTGTGATCATGTAAGAGAATATCCTTGATTTTGTAAAATCAACACTGACGTATCTAGGGGGAAAGGGCCACTGTTATCAGCTTACTCTCAAATGGTTTAGAAAAATGTATGTAGGGGCGCCTGGGTGGCTCAGTCAGTTTAAGCATCTGACTCTTGATTTTGTCTCAGGTTATGATCTTAGGTCATGATTTTAGGACCATGGGATCCAGTCCCACATTGGGCTCCATGCTCAGTGATGAGTCTGCTTGAGATTCTCTCTCTCCCTCTCCCTCTGCTCCCCCCACCAAAACAAATAAATAAATCTTTTAAAAAAAGAAAAAATAGAGAGATTAAAGAAATGATAAAGCAAGTGAAGTAAAATATTTGAGGCATCTGGATAAAGAGTATATAAGAATTCTTTTTTTTAATTAAGAAAAAATTTTTTAGAGAGGGTGAGGGGAGGGCAGAGGGAGAGAGAGAATCTTAAGCAGGCTCCATGCCCACTGTGGAGACCAGTGCAAGGCTTCATATCACAACCCTGAGATCATGACCTTAGCTGAAATCAAGAGTCAGCCATTTAATCAATAGCAACCTAGACAACCCTCTCTCTTTTTTTTTTTTTAAGATTTTTTAAAAAGATTTTATTTATTTATTTTGAGGGAGAGCACAAGTAGGGTAAGGAGCAGAGGGAGAAGCAGACTTGAGTTGGTTGATAGGCAGAGAGAGAGGGAGAAGCAGACTCTCCACTGAGCAGGGAGCCTGATTTGGGACTCAATCCCATCACCCTGGCATGACCTGAGCTGAAGGCTGACACTTAACCAACTGAGCCACCCAGCATGGGGCTTGAACTCACAACCCTGAGTTCAGGGTCACACGCTCCACTGACTGAGGCAGCCGGACACACCAAGAATTCTTTAAATTACTGCAACTTTTCTAGAAGACTAAAATTATGTAAAATTAAAAAGCTTTAGAGAAATGAGGATCCTTACGTGCAACAGGAATGATTTTGGCTATAAGAAATGAAAATGACTTCTAGTGACTTAAATTTATTTCACATAAATCTAGAGGAAAAATAAGTATTGGTTCAGCTATTCAACAATGACAATGTTGTTTTTTATTTTTAATCTTTCTGAATACTGAGGGTTATTTTTTTAAGATTTTATTTATTTATTTGATGGGGGGTAAGAGAACACAAGCAGGGGGAGAGGCAGAGAGAGAAGCAGCTCCCCACCAAGCAGGGAGCCCAATGCAGGACTCAATCCCAGAACCCTGGGGTCATGACCCAAGCCAAAGGCAGTCGCTCAACCAACTGAGCCACCCAGGTGCCCCTGAGTTTGTTTTTATGCTTTCTCTTACCACGGTGGTGAGATGGCTCTAGAGATCCAGGCATCACCTCCGTATTTAAACTATACAGAAGGAAGGGGCAAGCCGCAGCTAATGTGTCCCTCATCTCTGAAGACCGGAAGTTTTCCTGGAAGCTGACTGGAAGTTTTCCTGGAAGCTTCCCAGAAGGCTTGCCCTTCCATCTCAATAACCAAACTGGCCATGTTGCCAACCTCATGGATGAGGGAGGTCAGAGGGAGACATCTGCCTGCCTGGTCTCTGCAACAGAACACTGGAGGGAGTTTTTACCAAGCTAAGAGGTTGAATACTTTTAATTTGAAAACAATGAACTGGGGATATCTGGGTGGCTCAGTCGGTTAAGCATCTGCCTTCAACTCAGGTTATGATCCCAAGGTCCTAGGATCGAGCCACTTATCTGCCCTGCATCAGGCTCCCTGCTCAGGGGAACCCACTTCTCTCCCTCTGCCTACAGCTCCCCTGCTTGTACGCTTGCTCTCTCTCTCTATCTCTCTCACTCTCTGACAAATAGATAAAATCCAAAGAAAAGAAAACTACAGACTGTATTAATTCTTTGATCAACCCTATGAATCCATTCTCTCTTTTTTTTTTTTAAGATTTTATTCATTTTTTGAGAAAGAGTGAGTAAGAGAGAGAGCACATGAGCAGGGGGAGAGGGAGAAGCAGAGGTCCTGCTGAGCAAAGAGCCCAACGTGAGGCTCAATCCCAGGACCCTCGGATCATAACCTGAGCTAAAGGCAGATGCTTAACGGACTGAGCCACCCAGGTGTCCCCTATGATTCCATTCTTTTTTTTTTTTTTTTTTAAGATTATTTATTTATTTATTTGACAGATAGAGATCACAAGCAGGCAGAGAGAGAGAGGAGGAAGCAGGCTCCCTGCTGAGCAGAGAACCTGATGCGGGGCTCGATCCCAGGACCCTGGGATCATGACCTGAGCTGAAGGCAGAGGCTTAACCCACTGAGCCACCCAGGCGCCCCTATGATTCCATTCTTAATGGCAGCATTTCTTAAGGTTTGGTGCCCAAACCCCCTATAACAGAATCATTTGTTATAAAGGCAGAATCCTGGGCTACAATCCAGTCTGCAAAACTCATAATCTCTGGGGATGGGAGCCAGGAATATAAATTTAATTAAATTAATTAATTTATTTATTTAAGATTTTATTTATTTATTTGATACAGAGAGAAAGGGAGCACAAGCAGGGGGAGTGGCAGGCAGAGGCAGAGGGAGAAGCAGACTCCCCACCAAGCAAGGAGCCTAATGTGGAGCTCAATCCCTGGACCCTGAGATCATGACCCGAGCTGAAGGCAGATGCTTAATGGATTGAGTCACCCAGGCGCCCCAGGAATATAAATTTTAAACAAACACCGGGATTCCAGCAAAGTTGTGGACAAAGGTAAATGGAAAATAGTAAAACACCTAGAAACACTGGATAAGACATAACAAAAACTGTTATGCACACTTGAACTCACAAGAAAAGAAAATCCTCAAGTGACTAAAAATCAAATTGTAAGCCTGTAGTTATCTCTTCTAGTAATCTAGGAGCTTCAAATTTTGGGTTTGTTTGTTTTTTAATTAACTTAACTCCATACTTCATTTAGGTTTCCTTGGTTTTTACCTATTATCTTTTTTCTGTTCCCGGTTCCACGTGACATTTAGTCATCATGACCCCTTGATTCTTCTTGGCTGTGATGATTGGAGTTCAGTTGTTAAGGCCCAGAGAGTTAGACCTGGAACCCTAGCCAGGACTTCAGGTGTGTGGGGAGAAGCAGTCCTCTATGGGACCTGAGTGTTCTCGGATGTTCTGGTTGGTTATGCTGCAAACGCAGATCTCTGATCATTCTTTACTGGGCCATGTCTCAGGGTTGTGTTGCAGCAGGTAGCCTGGAGGGATGAGGTAATGCCTTTTTCTGGCACAAAGAACAGGCTCATTCTTCTCCTGTAACAGAACCCACTGCATGTGTAGGCATCCATGTGGGCCCTTCTGCATCACCCCCTGTGGGACTTGGTGGGTAAAGGGAATTGACACAAAAATGATGCTCGTTTTGCTTGCTGGGTGGTGTCTCTGACCCAGGAATCTCTTGCCTCCTCCCAGAATCCATGAATCAGTAACCGATTCATGCATTAACTTGTAAGGTAAAATTTCAGCCTGAAATAGTGAAATCTGCCCATTGGTAAAATTAACAAAGAAGCTTGGCTGGGCTCTGGGAGGGAGGGAATCCTTGAGAAACCAAAAATTTGGCCCCACCTGGGTTTAGGGTCTGCATTCACAATATCCATATAATAAAAATCCTCATGGGGAAGCCTGGGTGGCTCAGTGGGTTAAGCCGCTGCCTTCGGCTCGGGTCATGATCTCAGGGTCCTGGGATCGAGTCCCGCATCGGACTCTCTGTTCAGCAGGGAGCCTGCTTCCCTCTCTCTCTCTCTGCCTGCCTCTCCATCTACTTGTGATTTCTCTCTGTCAGATAAATAAATAAAATCTTTAAAAAAAAAATCCTCATGTCTAGTAATTGATTTTTCTGTGGCTCATGGAACAAAGCACAACTATATCTGAGTCATATTCCCACTACCCAGGATTATCACAGGAACCCCCACACACACACACACACAAATCAAGCCCCCTTAAAGAGGAAAGTGTAGTTAAAAACTTTAGGAAACAATTCTCCCTATGCAAGAGCCAGTAGATGCAACAAATAAGATCAGAGCTCCCCACATGGGATAATAGAACTACCATGCTGAAAGGCAGTATAAAATTGTATAGCTAAAGGCATAAAATAAAGGTGGGGAAAAGTAAGAAAAGAACAGGATTCTGAATAAAGATCAGGCTAGATTTGGCAAGATTAACTAGAAAAGCGTAGTGCTTTTTAAAGTTTTTATTTATTTATTTAGTTATTTATTTGAGAGAGAGTGAGCTAGAGAGCACAAGCAGAAGGAAAGGGAGAAGCAGATTCCCTGCTGAGCAGGGAACCTGACAGGGGGCTCCATCCCAGGATCCTGGGATCATGACTTGAGCCAAAGGCAACCATTCAACCAAATGAGCCATCCAGGTGCCCCTAGGAAAACATAATTCTTTTAAAAAAAAATATTTATTTATTTGACACAGAGAGAGAGAGATCACAAGTAGATAGAGAATCAGGGGGAAGCAGGCTGCCTGCTGAGCAGAGAGCCCCATGCGGGGCTAGATCTCAGGACCCTGAGACCATGACCTGAGCCAAAGGCAGAGGCTTAGCCCACTGAGCCACCCAGGTGCCCCAGAAAACATAATTCTTAAAGAAGAAAAATCTCAATGGGGAGGTTAAACAGCCGATTAGATAGAGCTGATGAGAGAAGCTAATAAAGTGGAAGATAGATCTAAGGAAATCACCTAGAACATAGCACAGAACTAGAGTGGAAAAATGAGAAAGGGAGGTAAAAAGAAATGAAAAACAGAATGAGAACCATTTGATATGCATCTAACTGAACTTCTAGAAGGAAAGAATAGAGAATATGGAGAAGAAGTGATAGTTGAAGAAATTTAAAATTTTTTCTAGAACATTTGAATGGTGTGTAGCAGACTCTTCCAGTTTCTGCAGGATATGTTCTCCCCTCATCTAATGCAATGGTCCTCAGCCTCACCTGACAACTTGTTAGATCTGCAAATTCTCAGCCCCATCCAAGACCTTCTGAATCGTACATTTGGAAGTGGGGCTCAGGAATCTGTGTTTTAATAAGCTCTCCAATGGTTCTGTTTGATGCTAAATTGTGAGAACCACTGTTCTATCACAATAGAGTCCTGATTTTTAAAATTTTATGTATTTATTTTAGAGAGAGAGAACACAGAGCGTGAGTGGGTGGGAGACAGGGAGAGGGAGAGAGAGATCTTTGTTGTTGTTGTTTTGTCAGAGAGAGAGAGCACACAAGCAGAAGCAGGTTCCCAGCTGAGCAAAGAGCCTGACACTGGACTTGAACCTATGACCCTGGGATCATGACCTGAGCTGAAGGCAGACGCTTAACTGACTGAGCCACCCAGGCATCCTGGGAGAGAGAGAATATTTTTTTTTATTATTTAATTGAATTTATTTATTTGACAGAGATCGCAAGTTGGCAGAGAGGCAGGCAGAGAGAGAGAGGAGAATCTTAAGCCGGCTCCACACTCAGCAGCATGGAGCCCATCCCAGGGCTCGATCTCACGACGCTGAGATCCCAACCTGACCCCAAACTGAGAGTCAGGTCTAACTGCTCCTGTACACACTTTTGACCAATATTTGTATTTTCAGGCCTTTTACTTCCCTCCTTTGCTGCCTCTGGTCCACTTTCTAAAGTTCTTTGATACAAATTATCTCGCCACTTATTAGCTTTTCCCCTTCCCCTGGTTCTCAGACATTTTGTTTTTGGCTTTCTTTGATCTGCTTTGGCACTTACCGCCACTCCATGTGCGGTGGGCCATAGCTAGGCCTTCCAGAAGAAAGCCCCTACTTGGACAAAGTGAAAAGTTGGGCATAGGCAAGGCAAGCTTGAAGAAGTTGGTCACACCAAGAATTTCAAGACCCTGAACCTGAACCCAGACTCAGCACCCAGATGACTCAAGCTGCTTTCCAGGTGCTGATACTGGTACTTCAGCAGACGTGGAATCACAAACCTGGGAACTTTATTTCAAAGCTCTTCAGGCCTGCTGACCATCACCGCCACCACCCTGAGCATCCCTATATGAAGAGCAGAAGGAAAAAAAAAAAAACAACAACGGGAATTCGCACTCACTAATATGTCTCCTTTGTCTGAGTCAGACATTGGCAAACTCCTTTTTGTAAAGGGCCGGAGAGTAAATTGTTTGAGTTTCACAGGCCATAGGGTCTTATCTCCTTGTAGCTACTCACCTTCGCCATTGTAGCAGGAAAGGAGCCACAAACAACACATAAATAAACGGATATGGCAGCTTTCCAATAAAACTTCACTTACAAAAACAGACGGGGAGACCGATTAGGCCCACTGACTGTAGATGGCTGACCTGTGGGCTAAGTTATTCTGAGAACTTTTCATGTTTGATAAAGATTTTAAGAGAATTGCTCAGTATTTGTGGGAATCAGTTATTTTAAATGCAGAATTTTGAAGACTTTTTAAAGAAGATTTTAATTATTTATTTGACAGAGAGAGACAGTGAAAGAGGGAACACAAGCCAGGAGAGTCGGGGAGGGAGAAGCAGGCTTCCCACTGAGCAGGGAACCCTATGTGGGGCTCGATCCCAGGACTCTGGGATCATGACCCGAGTCAAAGGTAGATGCTTGATGACTGAGCCACCCAGGAACCCCTTTTGAAGACTTAAAAAAAATTTTTCTGGCCTCTGGTTGCTGGTGCTGTTAGCTTAATTACTGTTCTTCCATAGACCATCTTTCTCTTGTCCTTGGTTACTTTACAGTTTTGTTATACTATGTTGAACTGTGGATTTTGTTTTATTTATCTTGTTTGTTACTCCATATACTTCTATCTGAAGATGTATATCAGTGAAGATTAGATTTGACTATAAAAGAAAACCTCCCAAAAAGGGACCTTAAGCAGGATGAAAGTTTATTTCTCTCTCATGTACAAGTTAAGGTATTACTGGGGCATCTGGGTGGTTCAGTCTGTAGAGCACGTGACTCCTGACCTCAGGGTAGCGAGTTTAAGCCCCACATTGGGTGTAGAGCTCACTTTAAAAAAAAAAAAAGGCAAGGTATTTATCTTGTTGCTTTGCCGTTCACAACCTCGGCTTCATGGTCATCTACATTCTAAGCAGCAAGACAGAGGAAGGTGAGACTAGGGAAAAGGGCAGATGCACTATGTCTCTTCAGAGAGGTTCTCAGAGGCTGCTACATTAACTTTTTTTTTATACCTCTGCCATTGAACAGAACTTACATGGCCACATCTTAATATAAGAAAGTCAAATGCCCAACTAAAAATCAGGATTTTATGGGACCCCTGGGTGGCTGAGTGGGTTAAGTGTCTCTTGATCTCAGCTCGGGGCTTGATCTCAGGGTCACAAGTTCAAGCCATGTGTTGGGCTCCAGGCTGGGTGCGAAGCCTACTTAGAAAAATAAAAGAGCCACATGCAGGCACACATAGCTTACAGTCAGTTTAAAACTAAGTGGTATTTGTTCTTTCTTACTTTTTTGTGATGTTGATAATAATACGTATTTGTTTTTTAAAAATATAAATCATTTAGAAATGTGTAAAGCAGAAAATTAAAGTTTCTCAGTAGTCCCTACATCCCCAAAGGTAGCTATTGTTAACCATATCTTGATATGTTTATACAAATTTTTCTATTTCAGTATAAAAGATCCTGGTTTGATTCCTGTGACAAAGGCCAAAATAGCAGGGCTTTACACAAAATCGATGCTTAACTCTCAGTCATGTAATGATCTAGAAGCAGTCCAGAGCTAATATTGTGGTTACACAGTCCTGGGATCCTAGGTCCCTTTGCTACCATTCTTCTGCATTCTCAACACATAGTTTTTATCTGATGATCTAAGATAGCTGCTCCCGATCTAGTTACAACATCCATATTCCAGCCAGTGAGCAGGAGAGAAGAGAAAACAGGCCACTCCCCTTTTTCATGCAACTGCCTGAGAAAGTAGCCTATACTACTTCTGTTCACACCCTCTCAAGAGGAACATAATCACATGACCATACTTATTTGCAAAGGATACCCTATTGGGTGGAACATAATCACATGACCACACCTCTTTGCAAGGGAGAGTGGGAAATGTAGTCAGTAGCTGGCCTTAGTTGGGCAATGATGAACCCCGCTAAATCTCCAGATTACTTTTTTTTTTTTTAAATTTTATTTATTTATTTGAGAGAGAGACAGTGAGAGAGAACATGAGCGAGGAGAAGGTCAGAGGGAGAAGCAGACTCCCCATGGAGCTGGGAGCCCGATGTGGGACTCGATCCTGGGACTCCGGGATCATGACCTGAGCCGAAGGCAGTCGTCCAACCAACTGAGCCACCCAGGCGCCCCCAGATTACTTTTATTTTTTTATTTTTATTATTATTTTTTTAAGATTTTATTTATTTATTTATTTGACAGAGAGAAATCACAAGTAGATGGAGAGGCAGGCAGAGAGAGAGAGAGGGAAGCAGGCTCCCGGCTGAGCAGAGAGCCCGATGCGGGACTCGATCCGAGGATCCTGGGATCATGACCTGAGCCGAAGGCAGCAGCTTAACCCACTGAGCCACCCAGGCACCCTCCAGATTACTTTTAATAAAGGAAGGAGGAGAGAATGAGTATGGGGAGACAGCTAACAATCTCTACTGCAGAAACACGTTTATTTCCAGAAAAAAGGAATCTATACATATTTATCATCTCTGTCTTAATTATGATTTTAGAGTCAAGGATTACCATAGATTTGGGGAAAGCCTCTAGATTGTCAATATGAACCAAAAAAAAAAAAAAAAATGATCTCAGACAAAACAGAGGCAGACAATGTAAGGAGTAGAAGAAAAGGTAAAGACATAAATAATCTGTAATTAATAGTTCATTCATGCAATGAGTACAGGATGCTATTAAAAAAGAAATATTCAGGGGCACCTGGGTCGCTCAGTTGGTGAAGCCTCTGCCTTTGGCTCAGGTCATGATCTCAGGGTCCTGGGACTGAGACCCAGGTCAAGCTCCCTGCTCAGCAGGGAGTCTGCTTTTCCCTTCCCCTCTGTCCTCCCCTCTGCTCAAATTCTCTCAAATAAGTATAAAATCTTTAAAAAAAATATTCAGAAACCAGGAAAAAGCTCTTAGAAGTTAAAAATATAGCAGAAATAAAAGTTCAATAGCAGGGTCAGTGGATGAAGTTGAGAAAATGTATCAGGAAACAGCAACAACAAAAGAAAAAGAAATAGAAAATAGAAGAGAAAGTATATGAAAATTAGCAATTAGCAATTTAGAAGTTCTGTTAACTGACTGGTAGATTTTCCAAAAAGAGAGAGCAAAGTAAATGAGAAGAAAATTATAAAAAAAAATAAGATGATTTTGGGGTCCCTGGGTGGTTAAGCAGCTGATCTTAGATTTCAGCTCAGGTCATGACCTCAGGGTCCTGGGATTGAGCCCGGGGGGGGGGGGGGATCCCTGCTCAATGGGAAGCATGCTTTTCCCTATCCCTCTGCCCCTCCCCCATTCATTCTCTCTCTCTCTCTCTCTCTCAAGTAAATAAATCTTTTTAAAAAATAAGACAATTTTTCAGAACTGAAGGACATGAGTTTCTAGTTTCTACATACACATCACTGCCCAGCACAATGGACAACAACAGAAGCCCCACACCAAGGTATATCATCGTAAAACATCAGAACATGAAGCCTTCAGAGAACGGGGGTGACAAAACAAAAATAAACAATAAGGCCCTCAAAAACCGGGTCACCCACAAAAGAGACAGAATGTGAATGGCCTTCTCAACAGCAGTGAGAGAAGTGAGAAAACAGGGAAGCAATGTGTTCGCGGATCTAAGTGAACAGGATTTCCAATGAAGAAGACTATGCTTAGCCAAACTATCACTCAAATATGAGGGTAATACACACACACACACACACACACACACACACACACACACACAGAGTTGCAAGGGTTTTATGTACTCTTCTTTGCTCAAGAAACTAGGGGGGAATGTTCTCCACTACAGTGAAGAAATATGTGAATCTCTAGCACAATGGGGCTGAGGGGGGCGGGGGGCTTGCAGGAAGCAGGTTAGAGGATGGACAGGGGGTGAAGGGACCCCTCAGGGTGATGGTGGGGGCCGCAGTCGGCCCACATAGCAACCGGTCTGGGTAGGACAAGAAGTCAAAGTGCCCTGGAAGGGAAGGTCCCCCCCAGACTGACCATTCACAGTGCAGTCACACCTTCTACTGTTCTACCGGAGAGTGGGAGAAAAGGATTTGTAACAGGTTGAGAGAAATCTAAGCAAATAAAAATCAGAGGCAGTAATTAATTTCCCCTGCCTGCACAACTGTAGAAAAATGAAACTACGGTATGCTATGTAAGCACTTACCACTGATTTACCAAAAATTATTATGTAATGACACTGAAAGAATGGGAGCAGGGAAGATCATACTTTGGTTGAGGATACAAAATAGCCAGAGCGTCCCCCTTCACTGCAGAAAATGAATAGTCAATATCTAAAGCTGAAAGAAAAAAATCACAAAACAGCAGGACAAGCTTGTTTATAGAGGGAAATGGGAATTACTTCTTTTTAAAATTATAGGCCTTGGAGTGCCTGGGTGGCTCAGTTGTTAAGCGTCTGCCTTCTGCTCAGGTCACAATACAGGGTCCTGGGATCAAGGCCCAAGTCCAGCTCCCTGCTTGGCGGGGAGACTGCTTCTCCCTCTCCCATCCCCCCTTCTTGTGTTAAACAATTTGCATGTATTTATTTGATTAAAAAACTGAAAGTGATCAGGCTAACCATAATAAGAATAGAAATGGAATGAGTATCTTCCAGATCAGATCCGGGAAATGTGGAAGTAAAAACCAGTCATTCAATGCAATAAAATGCAGGCATGGTAGATAAATGCTTTGGTGAGTCGCTGGATGAGTATGGTGGAGTTAGCTCATTACCCATTCCTGTGTCTTCCTGGGCCTTCCTGTATTTCAAAAGTTAGGATTCTGGATTCGGTTTTGGCTCTTCCGATCAACTTTTCTCTTACTTGATTTGTAAGGTGGAAGTGACGCAGAGTGTGGGTGTGTGCTGTTTTTGTGGGTGAGCAATGCCTTGGGGGTGTCTCATTTCTCCGTGGTGGGTTCCAATCAGGACACTAGCCATGCGGTTCACTAGCCAGCCATTCAGTTAAGTGGCTTCCAGATTGGGCCAGTAAGAGCCAGTGGCTCTTTTGGTGGCTGATCCTGCAGCAGGCTTCTCCATGTCACTCCTGAAAGTTCAACCTAGAACCTACTTCTCCCGCCCTCCAGAGAAGCCCTTTAGCCATTTTATACACTATAATGAATCCTTTGTACCTAATCTATCTAGAATGAATTCTGTTCTCTGACACTGAATCCAGATGATATAACAGGAATGCAGAAAACAAAATATAAAGAAAAAATATGTTAAATACCGCCAAATAAAAGAGAATTCAATTACAACGAGAATAAATCCAATTATAATTACTAGAACAAACTAAACTCCAGCTAACAGAAATAATATTCTTATATTAAAATTTCGAAAAAATGCAGCTGGATGCTAGGAGACACATGAAAACAACGAAATACTACACAGTAGTTAAAAGCCACAAACACAAATGTATCTCAAAAACATAATAGGAAATGAGAAAAGTTGCAAAAGATTACTCAGCATGATGTAATTTTGAAAAACTGAAAATCGACAACTGGTGCTCTATACAGTTGGCAGATCCATACATCATATGTAATAACACTATAAAAACATGAGTAGGAATGATATGCACCAACTTGAGCCCAGTGGCGAGGGAGGAAGGAGAACTAAGGGTGGGGCTTTAGTTAGGTCTAATTTTGTATTTCTTTAATAAGCACCAAGTAAACGAAGCGGCGTGTTCTCTGTTTAATCTCGAGTGGGGGGCGTGGGTGTCGTCAATGGACTTTTCTGGACGCGTCCGCGCGTCTCTGGTTTTGTCTAGTTGACGAAACACAGCCCCACTCTCAGCGCGGTCCAGGTGCCATCGTGGGAGAGCAGCTCCGGGGCTGCAGAAGCAGGGGGACGGCGGGGAGACTGGCCCCTGGTCGGAGCCGGGCTCTGCGGAGGTCCCGGGGAGACTCGGCAAGAACCTGGACGAGGGGCCGGGGCTGAGGAGCCAAGAGCTCGCACCAGGGCGGGGATGGCGGCTCCCGGGTGCGCCCCTCCCCAGGTGGATTTTTGGGAAGCTCCGGGGCGCGCGCCCGGACGGACCATGAACTGAGCCCACCGAGGGCGGCGCGGGCCGGGGGCGGGCCTGGCGGGCGGGCGGCCGGTCGCCCCGCAGCGCGGGAGCCGCGAGAGGGAAGGCTCGAGCTCGGGGCGCCCAGTCGTCTCTCCCGGGAGCAAAGCGGCGGCCCGGGGGGCTCGGGGAGGCACGAGGGGGCGGCCAGACGCCGGCTGTTAAGTCGTAACGCGAACCGCGCGGCCAGGATGCCCCCCGCGCCGGAGCCCGTCAGTCACACAGCGGCTCCCGCACGTCGGAGGCGGCGTGCTCTGCCGACGGGGCTCGCGGCGAGTCTCGACGCCCCGGGGGCCCCAGGCCGGGCTGGGAGCGCGGG
>NC_081569.1:4881865-5053276 GCF_022355385.1 Mustela nigripes
GGGGGAGGGAGCCGGGTGCACCGTGAGCCCGGGGCCGGCGCGGGCCGAGGGCAGCTCGGGGGGCACCGGGGAGGCGCTGCGAGCCGGGGGAGGCTTTCCTCTCCGCTTTACTGCGCTCAGCGCGGAGATTTAACGAGAACTGGCAAGGTGCACCGCGTCGCTGGTGACGGAGGAGGGTCCAAGAGCAGTGAGTAAGGCGCGAGCCGGGACAAACAGCCGGAGGTTGGGAAACTGTTGAGTGAGGCAGTGGAGGATGGAGAGCCAAGAGGAGTGTCCGCGCAGGGCTGCAGGGAGGAGGGTCAGCGCGAGCGGGCCAGGCCTTGAGGCTCCCGAATGCTGACCTTGAAGGACCATCGCGAACCCGGGGGAGGATATGCAGATGCTGGGCAGGGGGCAGGCTTGAAGGGGAGCTGAGAGCCTAGTTGCAACGCGACGGGTCCCCGCTCACTCAGCCGCAGACACCTTTTTTTTTTTTTTTTTTTTTTTGGCCAATTACGGGGTTTGGGAAAACTTCTTGAATCTGCTGCCTTTTAATTGGGGAGATTTTCATTAAAAACAAACAAACAAACAAACAAAAAAAAAAACCTCCTCTTTTTTTTCTTTCTCTCTTCCTTCTTTCCTCCCTCTTTCTCTCCCTCCCTACCCGCCACCCCGCACCTTCCCTCCCCGGTCTCTCCACTCTTTTCCTATCTTTAAATCCATATTGAAAATTGGGAGGCCCGGTAGCAGTCATCCTGAATTCCCATATGACAGCTTTTGCCCGGAGCTGGGTGGTGGTTGCCCCCTCAGCTGGAACGTGGGTTCTCTAGTTGGCCACAGTTCACACATCCTGTCGTGAGCTCCCACGCCGAAGCTAGTTGTCATTGGCCATTTATCATATTTTTGATGTTTTCCTTTCATGAAATGAACAGGGAATGAAATATTTCTTATATATTTATATTTTTATGCTAAGTAAAAATAGAAAGAAGGCTGAGAATTTTTTTTCCTTTTTTTTAAGACTTTATTTATTTATTTGAGAGAGAAAGAGGGAGAGCACAGAGGGAGAAGCAGACTCCCCGCTCAGCAGAGAGCAAACCCAGGGCTCGATCCCAGGACCCCGATATCATGACCTGAGCCAAAGGCACATGCTTAACCTACTGAGCCACCCAGGCGCCCAAAGCTGAGAATTTCAATAAAAGTTTATCCTCATGCCCTAAATAGCTTCACTCATTTATTTATCTGCCTGGTGTCCACAGGCATATATGTGTGTGACCTTGGTTAGATTCAGGGATGAACGTGATGAGCTCAGAGCACATTGAAAACAGTTGGGTTAATGCTGGAGGTGTGTTGTTACGTGTTGTTTAGATAAAGTATGTGTACAAATACAGGCACTGTTTGTCTACACTCTTAGAGTTGATCCAGTCTCTCACCCAATTCGTAAACCCTCTTTAAAGCATCCCTGATAGATAAAGCCATGAGTAATGTGTGGACTCTTTTTTTTTTTAAGATTTTTAAAAATTTATTTGACAGAGATCACAAGTAGGCAGAGAGGCAGGCAGAGAGAGAGAGAGAGAGAGAGAGGAAGGGAAGCAGGCTTCCTGCTGAGCAGAGAGCGTGAAGCGGGGCTCGATCTCAGGACCCTGGGATCATGACCTGAGCCGAAGGCAGGTCATGGCACCTGGCACTGCTGTATGGACTCTTTGTAGGCAAATTTTTTCACAGATCCTTCATGTTTATTTAAATGAGTTTGGTTATGTTACTTAAATATGCTCAAACATCCACTGTACATAAAGTCCTTTGGTTATAACTGTGGTACAACCATAACTAAAAGACACGCACAATATAAATTCACTCAACATTAAAAAAAGCAATAAACTCAAATTCACATCATTAATTTGATATGACATATGCTATTTTGCTGAACTCAGTTGAAGCTCTCAGGGTGGGATGATGCAAAGACATATAATTTAGGTTTTCTTGAGTTTAGTAAGGCTGATCAGGTATTCCCCATGGAGTAAGTCAGTTCAGCCATCACTTTCTGAGTTCTAATTACTACAAAATTAGGATGTCACTTTGCCCTTCACCCAGTACAGGACATCATTTATGTGTTAATTCCTTCTGTGTTCTTTCTCTGCTACCAGTTGCCGATAAAATACTACTACTTTGGTCCACTGTGTTTATATTTTTTAATGTATTTTCAATTTTTTAAAAAGTAATCTCTACATCCACCTGGGTATTGAACTCACAACCCTAAGATCAAGAGCCACATGCCTTACTGACGGAGCCAGCCAGGCCCTCCAGGGTCCAATGTATCTATAAAAACAAGGCAAATGAGAAAACTGCATTTGCTGAGTTGTATTTTCTTATTTAAAAATGTCAAGGATTATTTTCATAACACAATTTGCAGAACTGAGCACTTCTCACAGTTAACGCGTAGATTCCCCAGCATGTATCTGTAAACCTGCAAGCATCCAAAGATCCCAGATAGAGAAGAATCCAGCGAGATCATTTTATTCGTTCATTCATTCACAATTAATTAATGAGAGCTCATTTTATTTATTTATTTATTTTTATTCATTCATTCATTCATTTATTTATTTATTAATGAGAGCCAGGGGAAGGGAGAGAGAGAATCCTAAGCGGTCTCTGTTTCCAGTGTGGAGTCAGTCTCACAACCCTGAGATGACCAGAGCTGAAATCAAGAGTTGGATGTTTAACCACTGAGCCACCCAGGTGCCCCCAACTAGTTCATTATTGGTCCATGGATGGCTGATATACTGATTTTCCATTATCAGACATCGATAATCAGACTTTCTTTCTGAGCCTGTGCTGGGCTCCAAGGCAAGGCATTCTCTACATAATCAGAGTCAGTCCTTCAGAGTTCTGGTTAAATCCTATTTGCCTCGTAGGTGGGAGAGACTAGGTTATGGGGAATTTTTCACTCTAGCTTTAGGGGGTCAGCCTTAATGAGAAGCAGTGGGAATATTTCGAGAAGACAATGCTAGTGGGGTTACTTAAGTGGTGGTACCTGGGATGGTAAGAAGGGTTAAAAAGTAGAAAGAGGCTGTTCCTTTGTTCATTCATTCATTCGTCAGTACTGGAGTGCCCACTGTGGTTAGTGGGGCCTATGTGTGGCGGGGAGGTGAAGACATGGTGTTTCAAAGGTCTTCTTAATTTGTTCATCAAATACTTACTGAGTCCAGGTTAAGACAGACATTGGGGATTATAATAGTGAGCAAGCAAAACTCAGTCTCCTCTTAGATTTTAGGATTTAATGGAGAAGATATTCCTTTGACAAGTAAGGACAGATTTTAATGAATATTACAAAAGGGGAAGCGGCTGCTGCTCTGGAAATGAATGGTAGGGGGCAGTCCTGCCATTCATACCGTGGCGAGGGATGCCATTTGAGGGTATGAGGTCAGCAAGGGGACAAAGAGGGTGGTTGGAGTTGAGGCATTCACAAGCATCAGATTGTAGAGACAGGATTTGGGACTTGATCTTAAGGACAATGAAGGGGTTGAAGTAAGGGAGATTTGCATCTTAATAGGATGCCTGAGTGGTGGATAGAACGGAGGGGGAGGTGGCAGAGAAACCTGAGGGAGGTTGAGGTAGGAGTCCGGAGATGTGGTGATGGCCTCGACACTGGGGTGGCCGCAAGAGGGAGGCAGACAGGTGAGCAGATCAATACTCAGAGCTAGAAATGACCAAACTGGGTGAATGCATGATCCCCAACTTTCAGACTTGAGCCATTTCAAGGTGTCCTGCATTAAGAGGGGGAGCACTGGTGGGAGCAGATGCCCCCCAGTGTCAGGAGATGCTGAGGGTGAGGTGCCTGTGAGGCGTTTTGGTGGAGATGGTCTGGCAGGCAATTGTCTGTATGGCCCTGAAGACATACAAGGGTCTCCAATTACGGAGGGAAGTCTAGGCTAGTGATATAAATGTGGGAACCTTTGGTGTGTGGTTGTGGTAGTAGATTCTAAGAAGAATTTCTAGAACATATCTACAAATTGGTAACCTAAATTCTAATTTGGTCCTTATGGGGGGCGGGGCAGGGTATGCCTGAATGTGTTTGTTTGTTTGTTTTTAATTAGGACCAACAGTGAATATTGGCATTTTATTTATTTATTTATTTATTTATTTATTTATTTATTTATTAGATTTTTATTTATTTATTTGAGAGAGAGACCGTGAGAGAGAGTATGAGAGGGGAGAAGGTCAGAGGGAGAAGCAGACTCCCTGTAGAGCCGGGAGCCCATTGTGGGACTTGATCCCAGGCCTCCGGGATCATGGCCTGAGCCGAAGGCAGTTGCTTAACCAGCTGAGTTACCCCGGCACCCAAATACTGGGATTTTATATTAAAGTTTGGATTCTGGCTTCTTTTGAAAAATGAAATCATCTAACAACACTCACTCCATTTCTGCATGGTAGCAGTTGCCTGGAGCTCCCATAGTGGCCCCCTGCCCTGGAAAGTGCATGTACGTGTTCGGTTTGCCTCAGTCCCCACCGCTCCCTGTGGTCCTCACAGTGGTTCCAGGGGCTTCCCTTACTTCTCTTCTGCACTTGGCACCTGTAGACATTTGAGTTTGTGAGCCCTGCTTCAGAGTGAAATGTGGAGAGGGCCAAGAGAAGCCCAGGGAGCTCCACCATGGAAGGGGGAGGCAGAGGAAGGGGGCCAACAGAAAGACCAAAGAGCAACCAGAGAGGGAAAGGAGAGCTTGTCCAGCAGCTAAGCCCAATGCTGCAGACTCGTCTGACAGGTTAAGGACGTGTCCTTCAGTCTAGTAAAGTGGAGGCCGTTGGTATCTGGGTGAGAGCCTCTGTGATCCCAGTGACCTGGTGGGGATGGAGGTTGCGAGGCAGCCAGGACCAAATGGAAGGAGAGAGAGACAGGATCGGGAGCTTGTTCTAGAAGTTCAACTTTGAAGAACAACTTGTAGTTTTGAGAAACCATGGCGTAAACACAGCACGTCAGCCTGGAGCATTCAATGAGCTTGTTTGGGGAGAATCATTTTTATATTAAAACAAACAAATATTAGATGTGTTCTGTAGCAGGGAGACCTCTAAGAGAGGAGAAAAGAGGGGTGCCTCAGTCGGTGAAGCGTCTGCCTTCGGCTCAGGTCATGATCCCAGGCTGCTGGGATGGGGCCCCACATCAAGCTCCCTGCTCAGTGGGGTGTCTGCTTCTCCCCTTGCCCCTGCCCCCTGCTTCTGCACACATGCGCTCTCTGTGACAAATGAATAAATAAAACCTTTTTTAAAAAAGAAAGGAGAAGAGACTAGACATCCTGGATTTGGGCTAACTATTGAGCACCGTCTCTTTGCCAGATGCTGTCCTTGCTCCTTTACATCCATTATCTCCTGTGGTTTTCATGGTGCCCCTAGGGAATGTGTATCTAGACTACTCGTCAGTTTGCAGATGAGTAGACTGAGGCTGGAGAGGTACGGTTGCATAGCTGCTTAGTGGCAGAGCTAGGGTTTGAGTATGGCTGTGCCCCTGCATGTCTGTGTCCTTGACTGCTTTTTTTTCCCCCCCCCCCCCCCCCCCCAGGAGATCTACTTACTCCAGCAGCATCTGTGGAAGACACTTTCCCCATTGCATTGCTGTGATACTTTTGTCCAAAATCAATTGGGCCAGATGTTGTGTGGGTCTATTTTTGGACTCTCTCTTCTTTCCTGTTGATCCCCACGTCTCTGTGACAGTTGCTCCTGCTTGAATTACTGTAGCTTTAGAGTAAGTCTGGAAGAAAGATAACAGCCTTCCGACTTTGCTGTTTTTAAAAATTGCTTTGACTACTGTAGGTCAGTTTTAGGATGATCTTGTCGGTTTCTATAAAAAGGCCTGCTGGGATTTTTGTTTGGGATTGGCCGCTGTGAGACTTTTTATCTTATTTTTTAAATTATCTTTTAAAGGTTTTTTATTTTTATTTTTTTGACAGAGAGAGAGAGGGAGCACAAGCAGGGGGAGCACAAGCAGGAAGCCCGATGCAGGGCTCAATCCCAGGACCCTGGGATCATGACCTGAGCGGAAGGCAGAGGCCCAACCATCTGAGCCACCCAGGCGCCCTTGTGAGACTTTTTAAAAAGGGAGTTAGCGAGGCTTGGATTTCATTTCATACAGACATTAAAGGACATTCCACTAAAGTGTGTGGCTACAGGCTAGAGATTGCTAACTTAAGTTCCAGCATGAGGCACGTAGGGAAGAGGAGTGGAGGAGCCAGGAATGAGTAGATGGTAGCCAATCTCAGGCCGCGGAGGAATAATAGGGTGCAGTGAGGTCTTGGGCAAATGGTAGCTCAGGCTGTGTGCGGGGGCGGGGCGGGGGGGGGCAGCTGCTTCTCAGCTCCACGCACTGTTGCCACGCAGCGCAAGTCCTGCTTGATCTTGCAGTCAAGAGATGTTGGAAATCCAGGTTTTTATACAGTCTTCCAATCCAGAATGGCAGTTTAAAGCATTGAGTGGGTCAGTATCATATTTGTGGGTCAAACAGAACTCTCTAAATGTGGCCCCTGGCGTGCCAACCCGTCCTCTCTCCTTAAGCTACTCATTCTTCGGCGCCCGTTTTGATCATCCAGGAAGCAGGATGGTGTTGAAGACAAGTCTCTAAGGTTCTTTTCAATTCATCGATTCTAGATTTCAAAAGAGGAGGATATCACAGTTACTCAGGGGTTTAGGAGGTAGCAGCAGGCATCAACAGTGATGATGATACTTTGAGAAGTTGTCCACAGCTTTCCGTTTTACACCCCACTGTCATGTCTTTCTCTCTTTTAATCCTTACGTTGTCTTTGTGGAGTAGAAGGCAGAGTAATTTCCCCAGCTCCGTGGGAGCTTCAAGGCACACAGGTCTTCCGGCTCCAAGTGCAGGACTTTTCTCCCCAAAGCACAGCAGTCTCTGACGACTCTAGAATAGGCACCTGTGGAGGGAGAGCAGGAATGGGAGACGGTGGGAGGGCCTTAGGCTCAGGTGAAGGCAGGTGTCCAGCTAGATTTAGAACTTGGTTGAACTTGGTTGAAGTGTCAAGGCTTTTGGGTAAAAGTTGAAACCTTTGTGAGAACTCTGTAAAGGCAGGCACCTTGGCATGTGTTCATCTTAGTAAGACAACGCCTGGCACAGTACCTAACAGACACGGTTAAATGTTTTTGTTTTTGTTTTTAAGAATTTATTTGTTTGTTTGACAGAGAGAGAGAGAGAGCGAGCACAAGTAGGCAGAGTGGGAAGCAGAGGGAGAGGGAGAAGCAGGCTCTCCACTGAGCAGAGAGCCTGATGCGGGGCTTGATCCCATGAACCTGGGATCATGACCTGAGCTGAAGGCAGCCGCTCAACTGATTGAGCCAGCCCGGCACCCCACTGTTAAATGTTTTATATAAGTGAATAAATGGATGGATTGATGGAAGAAGGAATCAAAGGCTTGAGATCAAGGGGGCCAAGAATCTTGTCTAGAGAATTTCAAGGACAGAGAGTCAAAAGCTTCTGGTAAGTGCTTTAAGAGTGTTAACCTCAGAAGCTCAGACTTCATTGTTGTAATTCAGCTGATAAATGGAAAAGGCTCACTCTGTCCTTCTCATATTTGACTCTTGGATCTGGGCTCTGATGAATAGTGTATAGCTGCCTCCCAGGACAGTGTGTTTGGGAAATCAAATACTGTGGGTACAAAGAAGTTAAGGCCACCAAGGGGTTTTGTATGCCTTTAAAACCTCCAGCCAGATATAGGCTCTTATCTTTGGAGATGCATACTGAAATATGGAATGATACATCGTCTGGATTTCTTTCGGTGGGGTGCTGTGGGCCGTCAGTTGGTAAAGATGAATCAAGACTAGACATGAGATCATTGTGGAAGCTGGAAGCTGTTAGATGGGGTTTCATTGTATTCATCTCTATTTTGAATATATTTGAATTTTTCATAGTAAGTATAAAAATAATAAAATCAGCAAAGGCCCAGCAATGCTTTTGGTCAACCAAACTTCATTTTTCTCTGAGCTTGTAAATAGTATGATCATTGAAAGAAATGGGGGGTGGGCAGCTGGGTGGCTCAGTTGCTTAAGCCTCTGCCTTCGGTCCTGGGATCGAGCTCCATGCCGGGCTCCCTGCTTAGCGGGGAGTCTGCCTCTCCCTCTGCCCCTGTTCTCCTCCCTGCTCGTGCTCTCTCTCTCAAATAAATAAATAAATCTTAAAACAGAGAGAAATGGAACAAAGAAAAGGACCGTGGCAGATATAAGATGATGTGAGTGTGTGTGTAAGAGAGGAAGGGTTGGGGGGGGGGTAGAGGGAAAGCGAGAGAGAGAATCTTAAGCAGGCTTCGTGCCCAGTGGTGCAGAGACGATCTCACAACCCTGAGATTATGACCCGAGCCAAAATCAGGAGTCAAATACTTAACCAGCTGAGGCCTCCAGGGCCCGAAGAATGTGGGTTTTGTGGTAGCCATAGCTTGGTCTCCTCCAGCTGTGTGACCTTGGGCAAATGTTGAGTTTCCTTAAGTCTGGGTCTCTAGGTATGTAAAGGCAGGATGAGATGGTCTCCCTTGGTGGTGGTGGTGAGGGTTAGGGATGAAACGGGCAGAGCCTCTGAGGACAGCATCTGGCTCATCTCAGGGGCTTCTATTGGTAGCTTTTATTGTTATTAGACAAAGAGTCTAATGATGAAAGCCTTCAGGGTTCCCATCGCCTCTTCCTTCCCCACGTGAATATAAGTGCCAAGAGTTACGTAACCACAGAGAACTCTCAAAGACCAAATAGGATCACTTGGGGGATTACAAGAACTGTAACCAGTTTATTGCCTTTTAAAAAATGAAGCAAGGAAGAACTTGCAGAAGAAAGGCACCTGAAAGCAGTGGGATGCCATCTGATACCTGTTGAGTTAGCCTGCTCCTTTCCTCAGTTAAGGATGATATTCAGTGTGAGTGAGAGTTCTCTCCTGAAACCGTTTTCTCATATATACTTAGTATACCCGCTGGGATCGCATATTGAGAGCCATCGAAAGGCCTGGATGCAGAGACTCCGTAATCACTCTTTGGAATGTGTTCTTAGGAAATAGTTCGGAAGACGAAATGTTATATAGTCGTTAAAGATGATTAATACCGTAGGAAAGAGTTAAGATGTAAGCCTGCGAGATCACACCCAAGTTGTGATTACTGCCCTGCAGGTGTTACACACACGTGTGAGCGGAGACTGGACGGGCACCACAGAAGGGAGCACGGTTCCTATGTTAGTGTCACAGAGAATGGCTTAGTTTTCCTTTAAGAGACTCTTTTACTGCTGTTAGAGGTTGTGCCCACCTATACACGCACACTCAGAGACCTTGCAAAGACCTCACTATCACTGCGCCTGGGACATTTGGGACATGGGTAAATTCTTTCCAAAAATAGACTAGTCACAAATCAGAAGGCACCGGAAACCTGCAGGTTTTAGGTAGAAGAGAAACTGAAACCAAGACTTTCACTCTTGAACCGTCTCACTACCAAGTACCCATACTTCAGTGCCTCCCTCAGATCTTTGCTGTCATCTCTCAACCGTCTGGAAATCTCTTTGTTTCCAGGTCCAGTTTCAGAAGCTTCAGCAGCTACGTCTCACGCAGTACCATGGCGGGTCCTTACCGAACGTGAGCCAGCTTCGGGGCAGTGCCACGGAGTTCCAGGTACCTCCAGAATTCTCTCTCCAGGCCCAGTTGAGTGTGGAAGGATAGGCAGCTGTTGTCCTCAGAAAGATGGCATCCTGAAGGGTAAACTGGGCCCAAGTACCATTCGGAGTTCTGCTGGGAAGCCCATCATTCCGTCTCCTAGTTTCTATACCTTGACCTAGTATACCTCACAGGCCGGCTAGGGCGGCCCTGTCCAGGAGAAATGTACCGTGAGTCACGTACGTAATCAGACCTCTCTAGTAGCCACAGTAAGGATGAAGAAACAGGTGCAGTTGATTTTAATATTATTCAAATAATTTAAGTTATTATTTATCCCTGTAGATCCAGAATATTATCAGTTCGTTGTATAATCAGTATAACAAACACAAATGCGGTATTTCATGTTCTTTTTGAAACTTGTACTAAGCCTGAAATCTGGTGCACATTGTACACTTAGAGCTCGTCGCAGTTGAGACTAGCTGTATTTCAGTACCTTCATGTGTCGGTCTCTTCCATATTGGACAGTGCAGATCTAAGGCTCGGATACGTGGCCTCTTACATTTAGGTTAGTACCTTAATCGTTTGTATCATTGAAGAACTTTGTTCAAAATAACATGGAATCGATATTTCAGGCAATGGTATAGGATATTGTTCCTAAGATCCAAATTAGACACCCCAGTCTCTGAAAAATAAGGTGTCTCTCATAGTTCTAATTAAGCAATTGAAGATTTGGGGTTGAGGTTGGGAACTTCAAAACAAGGTGTAGGTTGGTTTATTTGGATGTCCATATGGGTGTCCATCCATGGACATTTGGATGTCCATGTTAAAAGCACTGTCTTCTTTCTTTGCTGTAAAAGCTGGGTTCACTTGTTTGATGATGGTCCCATAAAGCAAAAGTATTATTTAAAATAGAGACTTCCATTTGAGAGAGCTAACAGGGGCTCTTAAATATAATGGTTATTAGAAAAGGCAAAATGTGAACATTCTTATACCTGTTACATTGGATCTTGTCTTTCTTGCGTTGATGTTGGAATCTCACTGTGCTGCTGCCAGTATCAGAGCCCTTCCTCAGTAGACCAGATGATCTTCTGCATTGGCCTATTGGCTCACTCAGTATCCAGATAAAGCAGGTCTCTGCTTTATGCTCGATTTCATGCTCCTGAAAACAACATTGCCAGCGTGTGCTGTGTTTGAGATCCTGACTTTGTGGTTCTTGGTAGTCAACTTCAGAGGACTGTAGGTAGAACTTGCTATACTTATACTGCCCCTGTCCTGTTGCAGTGGGGAGTGGAGGTGGAATGAACTAATAGCCCTTGACCCTCCCAGTATTCTTTCTTTGAATACTTTGGTTTTTTTTTACCTCCTTTTTTTTTCTTAAGATGTTATTTATTTATTTGAGAAAGAGAACATGAGCACCAACAGGAGGAGAGAGAGAAGCAGACTCCTTGCTGAGCAGGGAGCCTGATGCGGGCCTTGATCCCAGGACCCTGAGATCACGACCAGAGCTGAAGGCAGATACTTAACCAACTGAGCCACTCAGGCGCCCCTGAATACTTTTTTTTTCTTGCTTTGAAACAATCACAAACTTACAGAAAAGTTGAAAGTTCAGTACAAATAACTTTTTTCCCCCTTGAGAAAATAAGTTGCTAACGTGGTGCTCTTTCACCTCCAAATATTTCACTGTGTATTTTCCTACAAGCAACGACGTTGTCCCTCATAACCCAAACAGAGCCATCAAAATCAGGAAGTTAACAGTGGAATGTTATTACCATCTGAGCCACGGGCGTTCGTGTGTGGCTTCACCGTGCGCCCACTGCCGTCTTCTGCAGCAAAAGGATCCACTTCAGAATCACCTGTGTTTACTGTCCATAGTCTCCTTCAGTCTGAAGGTTTTTCAGTCTTTTGACATTAAAGAAATTATTTCTGATTGTTATGACCTTAGCCACTTACTTTATTTTATTTTTTCAGTGTTCCAAGATTCATTGTTTATGCCCCATACCCAGTGCTCCGTGCAGTCCGTGCCCTCCTTAATACCCACCGCCAGGCTCACCCATCCCCCCCATCCCACTCCCCTCCAAAACCCTCAGTTTGTTTCTCAGAGTCCACAGTCTCTCATGGTTTGTCTCTCCCTCCGATTTCCCCCAACTCACTACTCCTCTCCTCCTAATGTCCTCCATGCTATTCCTTATGTTCCACAAGTTAGAGAAACCGTATGATAATTGACTTCCTCTGCCTGACTTATTTCACTCAGCATAGTCTCCTCCAGTCCTGTCCATGTTGATGCAAAAGTTGGGTATTCATCCTTTCTGGTGGCTGCATAGTATTCCATTGTATATATGGACCACATCTTCTTTATCCATTCGTCTGTTGAAGGGCATCTCAGCTCTTTCCACAGTTTGGCAACTAGGACCATTGCTGCTATGAACATTGGGGTACAGAAGTCCCTTCTGTTCACTACATCTGCCACTTTGGAAGATTACCAGTGGGGTATTTTGTAGAATATTCCTCAGTTGGGGTTTGTCTGATGCTTCTTCATGATTTGATTCAGATTTGTGTCTTTGGCAGGAAGAGCACAGAGTGATGCTGTTGTGTCCCCGTAAGTGGATGACTTTCTTTTGTCCTGTTACCAGTGGTGCTCACTTTTATCGGTTACTGGTGTGTGTCAGGCCTCTTCATGTTGAAGTCTCTTGTCCCCTTTGTAGTTAACAGCTGTTCTGTGAAGAGATACTCCATCCTGACCCTCATCAGACTTTCATGCATCCTTTTATTTATTTCTGTCTATCTGGTTTTGTGGCTTCTGATTTTATTCAGTGGGTTATAATCTGGAATTGGTATTGTGATATTGGTGCTCACCTTATCTTTGCTTTTTTTTTTTTTTAAGTAAACTTTTTGGAGGTATAATTTACCAACAAGACAACTGACATTTTTGTTTAAAGATTTACTTATGTATTTATTGTTGGGGGGACAGAGGAAGAGAGAGGGCACACACATCGTACACATGAGCAGGGGGAGGGGCAGAGGGGCGGAGAATCTCCAGCAGAGACTCCCTACTGAGTGTGGAGCCTGATGAGGGTCTCGACCCCAGGACCTGAGCCAAAATCAAGAGTCGGATGTGCCCCTCAAATGACCGTTCTTAGGCGTACACTTCTTCTTTTTTTTTTTTTTTTTTTAAGATTTTATTTATTTATTTGACAGAGAAATCACAAGTAGTCGGAGAGGCAGGCAGAGAGAGAGAGAGAGAGAGGAGGAAGCAGGCTCCCTGCTGAGCAGAGAGCCCGATGCGGGCCTCGATCCCAGGACCCTGAGATCATGACCTGAGCCGAAGGCAGGGGCTTAACCCACTGAGCCACCCAGGCGCCCTAGGCGTACACTTCTATGTTGTATAATCACTGCCATAGTCAAGATACAGAACAGTTCCATCATCCCCGTCCTGAAGTTCCTGTTATGTCCCTTTGTAATCTTCCTCCACCCCCCACCTCCAGACTCTGGAAACCACTGATCTGCAGCTTGGCCTACTCCCGTGTGCCCTCTAAGGGGAATCGAAAGTGTGTACTCTTTGGAGATCTTCCTTCATTAGTATATCGCATTTGAGATGCCTCTGGGTTGCTGCATGTGTTCGTTTCCTAAAGCTGCCCTAGCAAAGTGCCATAAACTAGCAGGCTTACAACTGCAGTAATTCTTCCTCTCGCAGTCCTGAGGCTGGAAGGCTGAGATCCAGGTGTCGGGAGGACGGTGCCGTCTGGAGGCTCTAGGGAAGAACCCTTCCTCGCCTCTCCCTAGCTTCTGTTGGTTGTTGCCAGTCCTCGGTGCCCCGGGCTGGTGGCTCCCTCTCTCCAGCCTCTGCCCCCATTCCGTAGGAACTTCTTCCCTGTGCGTCCAAAGCTGTCCCCACCTTGTCCCTGAAAGCCACCAGTCCTTAGGTCAAGGCCTCCGCTAATTCCATACGACCTCCCCTTAAGCTGATTACCTCTGTCAAGATTCTGTTTCTAAATAAGATCCCAGTCACAGGTGCTGGGGGCTCACTGCGTCGCATTTATCTGTGGTTTATTCTTTTTTATTGCTGCGTAGTGCTCTGTAGTGGGGGGTACTGTCATTTCTTGATCCGTTCATCAGTTCACGGGCATTTGGATCATTTCCACGCTTTGGCAGTCGTGATAAAGCCACTCACGTGTGGTTTTTGTGTAAATACTTAGTAGTGAAATGGCTGGATCACGTGTGTATCTTTAACTTTACGAGAAACTGCCGGCTGTTTTACAACGTGTCTGTACTGTTTAACCTCCCCACCAGCAGTATAGAAAGTTCCAGTGATTCTGCACAGCTCTTCATATCCCAGTATTTCAGGATTGGGTTTGTTTTGTTTTGTTTTAAGATTTATTTATTTATTTGACAGACAGAGATCACAAGCAGGCAGAGGGGCAGGCAGAGAGAGAGGAAGAAGCAGGCTCCCCGCCGAGTGGAGAGCCCAATGCAGGGCTCGATGCCAGGACTCTGGGACCATGACCTGAGCCGAAGGCAGAGGCTTTAACCCACTGAGCCACCCAGGCGCCCCATTTTTAATGGTGACAAAATAACACAACATAATATTTACCATCTTAACCATTTGTAAGCTTATAGTTCAGTGGTGTTAAGTATATTCACAGTGTTGTGCAACTCTTCCATCTTACAAAACTGAAACTATCTACCCTTTCGACAACAACTCCTGATGCCCTCCTCCGGCGTGGCCCCACGGCCACAGCTGTGCGCTCTGCCTGTGTGAACTGATGACTCTAGGCACTGCACGTAAGGGGGCTCACACTCGGCTGTCTTCTTGCGACTGGCTCGTTTCACTTCGCATCAGGGCCACGAGACTTATCCATATTATGGAACGTGGCAAGATTTCCTTCTCATTTAAGACGAATAGTATTCCACGGAATGTATAGACCACAGTTTGTTTGTCCTTTTACGCATCACGGATCCCTGGTCGGCTCCACCTGGCTCTTGTGAATGATGCCGCTACAGACGCGGGTGTGGAAACATCTAGAGATCCAGCTTTCCGTTCTTCGGGTGTGTGCTCAGAAGTGGCGTTGCTGGGCCATACGGTAACCCTATTTTAAATATTTGAGTACCGGCCCTACTGTTTTCCACTGCGCCTGCGCCGCCGTGCGCTCCCCCCCCAGCGGTGCGCCAGGGCTCGGGTCCATGCCCATCCTTGCCAGCGCCTGTCATCTTCTGTGTTTCTCTGTGGTTTCGTAGTAGTCGTCCGAATGGGTGCGAGGCGCTGGTGGCTCAGTTTAAAAGATTTCTGTTCCGGGGGCGCCTGGGTGGCTCAGTGGGTTAAGCCGCTGCCTTCGGCTCAGGTCATGATCGCAGGGTCCTGGGATCGAGTCCCGCATCGGGCTCTCTGCTCAGCGGGGAGCCTGCTTCCCTCTCTCTCTCTCTCTGCCTGCCTCTCCGTCTACTTGTGATCTCTCTCTGTCAAATAAATAAATAAAATCTTTTTAAAAAAAAAAAAGATTTCTGTTCCGGTGCACGCGTTGTACTGTCTTATTATGGTTTTCATTGGTGTTTCCCTAATGTCTAATGAGGTTGGACATCTTCCTGTGTGATTATTACCTCCTCTCTTTGGTGAGACGTCTGTTCAGAGCTTTTGCCCAGTGTTTTAAATGAGTTGTTCATTTTCCCGTTATGTTGAGAGTTCTTCATATTTTTTGGATGCCTTTCCTTTTCTTTTCATTTTCTTTTTTCTTAGACAGTGAGCACTCACGTACACGCGCGGCGCCATGGTTGTGGGGGAGGGACAGAAGGGAGAGAATCTTCTGTAGGCTCCAGTGCGGAGCCCGAGGCAGGGCTCCGTCTCGTGACCCTGAGATCGCGAAATCTGAGCTGAAATCAAGAGTCGGGCGCCCAACGGACAGAGCCACCCAGGTGCCCCAGATGACATTTCTTTATCAGATATGTATTTTGCAAGATATTTTCTCCCTGTCTGTGGCTTATCTTCTCATTTTCTCAACAAAGTCTTGAAGAGCAGACGTTTTAACTTCAGTGAGGCCCAGTTGATCAATTTTGTTGCTTTATGATTTGTGCCTTTCACGTCTTATCTAGAAGTTATTTGCATAACTCAAGGTCACAAAGAAGTTTTTCCTGTGTGTTCTTTGGGAAGTTTTATAATTTTAGGTTGTACACTTAGATAATTTCAAGTTAACTTTTTTTTATGTCATGCAAAGTATGGGTTGAGGACCACTTTCTTTGCAGATGGAGGTTAAATTGTGCCAGCACCATGTAAGAGAAGACTTTTCTTTCCCATTGAATTGCCTTCTCACCTTTGTTCAGAGTCAGCTGACCATGTATGTGTGGATCTGGTTTTGGAGTCCATCTTCCGTTCCACTGATCTCCAGGTCTCTCGTTTTGCTAATACCACACTTCTTATCTATCTGCCTGAAAAAGATTTTATTTTTCAGTAATCTCTACACCCAGCGTGGGGCTTGAACCCACAACCCTGAGATCAAGAGTTGCATGCTCCACTGACTGATCTAGCCTGGTGTCCCTAATACCACACATTTTTAGGAAGTTGAGGTGTAATTGACATATAACGATATATTTGTATTAGGCAGCCATGGAATATAATGATTCAATATCTGTATCTATTGCAAAATGATCACCACAAGAAGACTAGCTAACTTTTGTCACAATTACCAAAAAATTGTTTTTCTTGTAATAAGAAGTTTTTAGTATCTACTCTTTTAGCAACCTTCAAGTAGGCAATACCATTTATTAAGTATAGTCACCATGCTGTACATTATATCCTCACAACTTTTTTATTTTATAACTAGAAATTTGTGTCTCTTAACCCCCTTTACCCATTTCGTCTATCTCCCCCACTCTTAAGATTCCCCATATAAATGAGATCCTACTAACACCAAACTATCTAGAGTGCTGTCCCTTTACGGGAAGGCTTGGAATCAGGGAGTGAGAGCCCTCCAACTTGGTTCTTTTTGAAGTTGTATGGCTTACTTTAATTCCTTTACTTATCCCACAATTGTAGAACCAGCTTGCTGACTGATTTCTATGAAGAAAGCCTGCTGGGATTCTAGGTGGGGTGGTGTGGAATCCGTAGATCAGGTCGGGGAGAATTGACATCTCGGTAATAATGAGTCTCCCAATCCATAAACGTGGTAGGGATTGGGATTCAAGTGAAATCGCTTGTAATTTTTTATTTAAACACAGTCCTCTTCCTCTTAGGTTTATGGATCCCTTCGGAGTTTACCAAATACTTTCACATCTTGTTTTTTTACTTGATCTTTACTACAACATTGGTTTGGTAACCACAGTACTGTTTTAATATTGGTTCAAGATCAATTTTCTATCCTAATGGAGGATCTCAAAGCACATGCTTCTCCTCTCACCCATTGGGCACTTGCACAGAGAGCAGGGACTTATCAGATGAGAAAGCCAAAGCAAGCTTTTCAGGCTGCCTTCTGATAATCCTCCGTGAGGGGTGGGTCATCAGTCAGAGGTGGCTGGGGTTACAGCCCTCCTGTCTCTAGGCAGGGCCCAGCATGTGTACATTGAAGACAGAGAGGAGAAAATGGCATTATCTTCTCTGAAAGCTAGGGCTGTGTCTTCAGGGACACAGGGGAGAGTGGACTGTTCTGCGGCATGTCCCAGCCTGCCTGAGAGCTCAGGCACCTGCTGGTTGTGGGGCTGCTACAGAGAGAGGGACAGAGGGCTGCTGTCTGTGTAGGGCTATTTGGGTGTAGTTCTGACCCTTCAGATCCTCCACGCAACCTACCTTGTCCTTTTGAATTCGATCGCTAAATCTAATGGCACTTTTTATATTTCTGATGACTGCATTTTAACAAAATTGCGTCATCTTGTTTATAACTGAGGGATTGTAAGTTCTGACTGATTTAGGGAACAGTCTGGTAGCCAAAGGAGAAAGCCCTGTTGCACAGCAGTAGAGGCGGGGAGGACCAGGTCCAGGCCAGTGATTTTCTCGAGGCCCTGCTGGCAGCCAGCGTCAGAGTGGGTAATGAGGCCTGGAGTCTGCGCAGTAGGTATGGAGAAAACCAGAACTTAAAAATCAAGTCTGGTTCCTAGTTCAATTTTTATGGCTTTCCCTCCCAAATTTTTATAAGATTCTTAAAAAAAGAAAAAAAAAAAGGAAAGAAAGATTGGCAAAAGATATATGAGTCAAATTCCAGTAAATGGAAAACATTATGGTAGCATTAATCCGAGAGTGCCGTGGATAATAGCATTTATTGAGCAGGTGCTGTGAGTCAGACGCTTCATGCACTCTCTGCGTAGGTTACTTAATTTTCACAAAAACCCTCTGGGACTCTTACTGCCAGGGGCAGTCTCCTCATTTTTCTAGGACATTTTGCATTTCAAGATTTATTTCTGAGCACCTGGGAGGCCCAGTTGGTTAAGTAACCGCCTTCAACTCAGGTCAGCATCCCAGAGACCCAGGATTGAGTCCGCGTCGGGCTCCCAGCTCCATGGGGAGTCTGCTTCTCCCTCTGACCTTCACCCCTCTCATGCTCTCTCTCTCTCTCTCAAATAAATAAAGAAAATCTTAAAAAAAAAAAAAAAGATATATTTCTATGTTGCTTCAGCATGAAACTCGAATCATACCAGACAGTTGCCGGATTCTCAGAAAATAGGTAACATCCCTGTTCACATTTTGGCTCTTTTCTCTACCCCCAACCCCGCCTTTTTTTTTCCTCTCTCTCTCTCTCTTAAGATTTTATCCATTTTTTGAGAGAGTGAGAGAGAGAGAGAGAGAGAAAGAGAGGCAGGCCAAGCAAGGGGAGGGGCAGAAGGAGAGGGAGAAGCAGACTCCCTGCTGAGCAGGGAACCTGATCACAGGGCTCAGTCCCAGGGCCCTGGGGTCATAACCTGAGCGGAAGGCAGATGTTTAACTGACAGGGCCACCCAGGTGCTCAGAAATACATCTTGAAATGCAAAATGTCCCTTTGGCTCTTTTCTTTCAGTAGTTTCCGCCAGGACCACAAATATTTTTAAGAAAATCAGCATCATATTTACTAAATGTATGATTTCATATCTTATTTTTTTTACATCGTAAACATTTTCCCATATGTTCAAATGGTCTTCAAAAGTATAATTTCTGGTGACTTAAGAATATTCTATCACAGATGTCCCTTAGTTTAACTGTCGCCTAATCATTGGACATTGGGTTGTTTTTCCTATTTATTTATTTATGGTGTGTGTGTGTGTGTGTGTGTGTGTGTATAAATTGTGCACTAGGCCAAAGAAATTATCAGTAAATTAAAAAATGAGAAATTGAATTCAAAGAAAATTGACAAAATTGTAATCAATTATTTAAAAAATCCAACTGATCAAACATTTAAATCCTTTAAAAGATTATTAGATATGTGGTCAATGGCAAGTTAGAATACATAAAGGGAAAAAAAGGTCACATTTGTAATAGCTTAACAATATATATGTATATATGTTTTACTTTTACTTACATTTGTTTTACTTAAGAAACTTACAAGAACTGTATGAAAAGAATCCATAAAGTCTGAGAGACTATAAAGGGCTAAAAGGTAGCCTTTACCTTGAAAATCTGATGGAAGCTGTGAGTCCCACCTGAGAAAAATATAGACACATATGCACCTGGTCTCATTCGTTTTCTTTTTTTATAGATTTTATTTATTTTGTTTTTGCATATTTATATTTAAAGATGTATTTATTTATTTTTAGAGACAGTACAAGTGGGAGGAGGGGTGGGTGGGGAGAGGGAGAGAGATTCTCGGGTAGGTTCCCTGCTGGCACAGAGCTCTTCTCAGGGCTCGGTTCCAGGACCCTGAGATCGTGACCTGAGCTGAAATCAAGAACTGGCTGTTTGACCAACTGAGCCACCCAGGAGTCCCTCATTCACTTTCTTAAAGTTTTTTTTTTTTTTAAGATTTTATTTGTCAGAGAGAGGGAGGGAGCAAGAGCGAGCACAGGTAGACAGAATGGCAGGCAGAGACAGAGGGAGAAGCAGGCTCCCTGCTGAGCAAGGAGCCCGATGTGGGACTCGATCCCAGGACGTTGGGATCATGACCTGAGCCGAAGGCAGCTGCTTAACCCACTGAGCCACCCAGGCGTCCCTCTTAAAGTTTTTATTAGGGATAATTTCAAACATACTACACTTGTATTTGCATGTATTTTGATCCCACATGAAGAATTGTTGGCCTAAGATGATTTCCATTTATTTATAAGTTTTTATTAAATATAAAAAAATCACTTTCTTTATCTTCCTATGCCTGGTTTTCTGAATCTGTAAAAGGCATCCAAAGAAAATTGTGGACAGTGTTTTAGTGACTTAGTACAAGGTTGGCCAGGCAGAAAGGGAGTTATCTGAAATCTTTGCCTTTTCTCCCTTAATCCTCAAACAGCCTTTTAGCAGCTTTTGATACCTCCTCTGTCCTCAAGCAGAAAATCCAGTCCTGTACATATACATATATATTTTTTTAAATTATTTATTTTAGGGGCTACTGGGTGGCTTAGTTGATTAAGCGTCTGCCTTTGGCTCAGGTCATGATCCCAGGGTCCTGGGATCAAGCCCCACATCAGGCTCCCTGCTCAGTAGGGAGTCTGCTTCTCCTTCTCCCTCTGCCTGCCTCTCTGCCTACTCGTGCTCTCTCTCTCTGTCATAGAAATAATTAAAATCTTCATTAAAAAATTATTTATTTTAGAGAGAGAGAGAGTGTGTGTGAGGGGCAGGGGGAGGGGCAGACAGCGAGGGAGTGACGATCTCAAGCCGACTCCTCACAAGCTTGAGCACTGACCCTGATGTGGGGCTGGATCCCGGGACATCCTGGCCTGAGCTGCAAGCGAGAGTCGGATGCTTAGCCGACTGAGCCAAGCAGGTGCCCCTGCCCCAGTCCTGGATGTATATGTGAAAGCCAGATCTTGAGAGCTGCCATCTTTGAATTTCAGAGTAATGTTGTAAGTAGCATGTAGGTATTGGCGTGCACAATCTGAAACACCTTTACTTCCTGCAGCCAGGGCTCCCTGCTCAGAGCTCTGCTGGCTCCTGTCCCCCAAACGGTAGGCTGTAAGGGCTTGAAGCAGGCTTGGGAGCCATGGAGGGCTGTGCCCCCACGGCACAAAGAATGCTCCCGGCCGCAGCAGGATCGTTCCGAGCAGGTGAGAAGCTCTGCAGTGAGACAGGAGTGGACAGCTCTCCCAGAATATCCCCACAGAGGCATGGGGCGCGACCACAAGGTGACCCACACACCTGTGCATCTGGCAGTCCACCTGCCTGAAAGCAAGAGCTGAGGCTCCTTGATGCCATCCAGGCGGCTCTGGAGGGGCTGCAGACCACCCTCCCGTTGAGTCCTCTTAAGCAAATCACAGAATTCTCTGAACCTTTTGGTGATAATGACAGTGAGTCCTTGTTCTAAGGACTTAATGAACGCAGAAGAAGAGCAGCAGGGCTTTGGAAACTGGTGCCGAAGCAACCAGCAGTTGCTAACACAAATACTGCTCAGAAACACTTTTGAAGTAGGAAGGTTGTATTTACCACTTTCTACTAATTTTTTTTTTTTAAAGATTTTATTTATTTGACAGACAGAGATCACAAGTAGGCAGAGAGGCAGACAGAGAGAGAGGAGGAAGCAGGCTCCCCTCAGAGCAGAGAGCCCGATGCGGGGGTCGATCCCAGGACGCTGGGATCGTGACCTGAGCCGAAGGCAGAGGCTTTAACCCACTGAGCCACCCAGGTGCCCCTCTACTAATTTTTGTCTGTGTTCTTTTTTGTATCGTTTTAAGATTTATTTATTTATTTATTTATCAGAGAGAGAGAGAGAGAGAGAGAGCGAGCAAGAGCGAGAGTGCGCGCACAAGTAGGCAAAGTGGCAGGCAGAGGTGGAGAGAGATGCAGGCCTCCTGCCAAGTGAGGAGCCCAAGACTGGACTGGATCCTGAGCGGAAGGCAGTGGCTTATCCAGCTGAGCCACCCAGGCGTCCCTTTGTTTTGTTTTTTTAAGATTTTATTTACTTGTCTTAGAGTGAGCACACAAGCAGGGATAGTGGCAGGCAGATGAAAAGGGAGAAGCAGGGGCGCGCCTGGGTGGCTCAGGAGGTTAAGCCTCTGCCTTCGGCTCAGGTCATGATCTCAGGGTCCTGGGATCGAGCCCCACATCAGGCTCTCTGCTCAGTGGGGAGCCTGCTTCCTCCTCTCTCTCTGCCTGCCTCTCTGCCTACTTGTGATCTCTATCAAATAAATAAAATCTTTTAAAAAAAATAAGTAAAGGGAGAAGCAGACTCTGCTGTGCAGGGAGCCCGATGTGGGACTCGATCCCACGGCCCGAGCTGAAGGCAGACACGACCGACTGAGCCACCCCGGCACCCTCTCTGCTCTCTTTTTATTTCCTTCCCCTGTACCCCCATGACTACACTCTCCAGGTATGGTAGTCACTAGCCATATGTGACTATTTACATTAAATTAATTAAGATGAAATACAATTCAGAATTCAGTTTCTCTGTCACACAGGCCCCATTTCAAGTGCTCAGGAGCCACATACGGCTGGCGGCTACGGCCCTGGGCAGCGCCGCTCCAGCCAGGGAGCGTCCTTGTGCCCAGCTCGCGTCCCCAGTCTCAGCCCCAGCTGGCCCAGGCTTCCCCTTCCTGTCCTGGCTGGTTCTTGAAGACCATCTTCCCCTCCCTTCTTTCCTTCCTCAGCCAGTCCGATTCCTGTGTCCTGGCTAAAGTGCTCATTTGGATGATAAGAAGAACATGTTGATTAAATTTCATACAAAAAATTTTTGCAGGGCACCTGGGTGGCTCAGTCAAGCGTCTGCCTTCAGTTCAGGTCACATCGTGGTATCAGTCCCATACCTGTTGGGCTCCCAGCTCAGCGGGGAGTCTGCTTCTCCCCCTCCCTTTGCCCCTCCCCCCATTTGTTCTCTCTCTTTCTCTCAAATAAATAAAATCTTAAAAAAAACTTTTGCCTCCTCTGTAGCACATGCGTTTCAAAAGAGGATGCTTTGCACAATCAAATCTCTAGTGGGCAGAATGTCTCACAGTGAAAGGTAGCAGTTAACCTGAAAGCCTGTGTGATGGGCTCATCTTTTTTTTTTTTTTTTTTTTTTTTAAAGATTTTATTTATTCATTTGACAGAGAGAAATCACAAGTAGATGGAGAGGCAGGCAGAGAGAGAGAGAGGGAGGCAGGCTCTCCTGAGCAGAGAGCCCGATGCGGGACTCGATCCCAGGACCCTGAGATCATGACCTGAGCTGAAGGCAGCGGCTTAACCCACTGAGCCACCCAGGCGCCCGATGGGCTCATCTTTAAACACATGCACACACACACGCACACTCGCGCACACACATGTGCGCGCGCACACACACACACACACACACACACACACACGAGTAGGTGTTCATCTAAATGAACAGACCGACCCGGAGACAGCTTTGTGTTCTGCTCCCTCCTCTAAGAGAACTCACTACTCTTCTTTTTTGCTTCTCATTAACTGACTGATAGATAAATCATAAATCAATTCAGCACCCATTTCTTAAGCGCCTGCTGTGGTGGCAGAAATCTGGCCCTTCTGCCCGAGGCATGGGAGACAGAAGCCATGAAGCCAGCCTCTCCCAGAACACGGTGGCCCAGTTTGTCCTCGCGAAACACCGCCAGGTTCACGTCCTGAGGTTTGGTGACCCGCGTTCAGCTGTCCCCAAGCAGTGAGCTCCCAAGTCTCCACAGAGGTCTCAAAGCTGCCTCCTGTGCCGTCTGATGTTCTTCAGACGTTCTGTCTGTCTCTGCCTCCAGCCCCCACCGCTTCATGTTTCTTGAGCGCCCCTCATCCGTTCTTTTATCCCCTGGCCGCACTGGCCCCAGACCTCTGCTCTGCCGGGTGCTGCCTAGGAGGAGGCTGTGGTGTAAGGCAGGGTCTCCGGGTTTCACTCCACGAGCCTGGGCCCCTCTTCTACATTTCACGGCCCATCCGTTCCGTGTAAAGTAAAAACAGTGATAGTTACCCGCAGGGGATGTGGAGGGGATGGGCGACACGGAGGCACTGACTGAGCAGGAGCTATGGGAACCAGAGCAAGTTAAGAAGTGAGGATGCAGAGCAACTGATTCCTTCCCAAGCCGCTAACTAAGCCCTGTTGCGTGTGCTCATTCGTCACAGCTCCTGGCTTCCATGGCGTAGTCATCTGCTCAAAAGTTAGAAGAGAGAGGGAATTTTGTTCCCAAGGTCATAAACTTACTTCGCCAGCCCTGCACTTGGGTACAGCACGCTCTCTGCCAGCACGAAACAATACCCTTTTATCCAAATACTAGTAGATACAATGAGATCGGGCAGTGACCTCCTGCAGGAGATATAGAAGACATTCTCACATTATCTTAGCATGTTTTAGGGAAAGATTTTCACTGATTACTAATAGCTATTTTATGTTATGTCTTAGTTTCTTTTTCAGCGAATGACGTTTTTCTGACCTTGTCCCCAAATTATGCTTTGGAGTCCGTACCTCCTAATCCACATGCACTTTGGAACTGTGACTTTTTTTCTTTCTTTTTTCTTTTGTTTCTGTCTCTGTGTTTGACTTGCTCACTGGTTCAGCTTTGACTTTGACTTCCAGCCACATGTTCGCCTCTTCTGCTTGAGGGAATCGTGAGACGCACAGAAAGGGGCTTATTTAATAGCTTTGGAATGCGCATCTGTCCCAAAATAGGAACTGTGACCAAGAATACAAGAATATGGTAGTCTTTTTTTTTTTTAAGTAGGTTCCACGACCAGTGTGGACCCAACACAGGGCCTAAACTCACGACCCTGAGATCGAGACCTGACCTGAGATCAAGAGTCCAGAGTCCAGTGCTCAACCGACTGAGCCAGCCAGGCACTCCAATAGTCATATTTTTAATACAGATTTGGGTAGTACTTTCCCCCTCTGCTTTTACCTCACCTGTTGAGTAGAAGACTTAGGAAATGAAAGAGGAAAGTGGACAGCTCATGAATCTCTCGCAGTCGGGAATGAAGGCCTTTGAAATCGTGCAAGGGGCAGGAAAACATCGGCCCCACACACCGAATTAGGAACATCTGTGTCCATGGGAACGTGAGCATGGGGACTGGAATATTGCCACATTCATTCCGCCTTTCACGTGCTCCCAATTATTCATGCACTGGAGGGTCAGGGACAGCATGGCTACGCCAAATAGTGCTTTTGAAGCTGACCTATATTCTGTTAATATAAAGTTTCAATGCCAGGAAAGTTGCAAGAGCTGGGAACTTCTGCGAAGTCCGTCTTTTGGGTGAAACCAATGAAAAGTCCTCCGTGAGGACTAAAGCACCAGCGTAAGTTTGATTTTCAAAGTAAAGCTTTAGGGTAATACAGAGGCCTCGAGGCTCACTGGCTAGAAGATCAGACTCTGAATTCCAATCCGGTCTCTGCCGCTTCAGCTCTGAGACCTCTGGCCAGTCCCTTAAGGTCTCCCCTCGTCTCAGTTTTCAGCTGTGCAGGGGGTCATAGTGGTCATGCTAAGATCGGAGTTTTGTTGTGAGGAATAAATGAGTTAATGTGTCTAACACTCTTTGAGCAGAACCGGGCGCGGGGGAACGCGGTGGGGGGAGTCTCTCCCTCTGAGGATTGTTGCGCACACACTCTCCCCCGCACCGTAGTCCCCTCTGCAGCCGCTTCTGCACCCCGGGCTTGAGATCTGGCCCCAGCAGCTGGGCGTGCGACTCAAACCTGCCAGCCTCTGAGAAGGGGCGGGAATAAGGTCCACAGACAGCACGAGGGAGGCCCCGTGCCCCGCTGGGAGCAGCAGGTGCCGGCCCCCACGTCCCTCTCGTGACCACGGTGGCTCAGCGGGGACGGTGCCCTCCGCTGCAAGTTGTGTCGTAGGTTAATTTGTCCTTTTTTAACAGGTAAAATGTATTTTTAAAAAGTCACGAGAGGGGCTCCTGAGTGGCAGAGTCGGTTAAGGTGGGACTCCTGGTTTGGGCTCAGGTGGCGGTCTCAGGGAGGTGGGAAAAAAAAAAAGAGCCGGGACCGAGTTATCCCCACCGTAACATTATTGCTGTTTGGCCCTATTTGGGGAAGTGCAGAGCATCTGTAGAAAGCAGAGCTGCACCCCCAGGGTTGGGCACAGCCCAGGGACACCGGTGAGCACACCGGTCCAACATCAGAACGTTGAGTGTCCCGTGTGGGGGCAGAGAATGTGTTAGAGACTCGCTGGTGGTGGAGTGCGGTGCTTTCTGCCGTGGAGGGCACAACCCCCACTCCCACATTCGCGCTCCTCCGCGTGGTCCACCTGCTCGCCCTCCTCCCCGACGGCATGCCCGGCAGCAGCCTCTCCAGACATACGTCCACGCGAGGAGAAGGCGTGTTTGATGGCTGAAGTCATTTTTCACTATAGTCAACAGCTCCTGTAACTTGCCCTGACTTCTTATTCATTAATTAATATTGATTGAGTACCTGTTATGAATGAGATATTATTGGGTTTATGAGGGTTATTGAGAAAACGTCCATTTAAGAGGCTTACAACTAAGCTTGATGGACGACAGGTCATAGACGCAAGATCTGCAGGTGAAAACGTATTCCTTCAGCTTCCATTTTTAGACTTAGACATTCAGGAAAAGTAATTATTCCATAATTCTTAATTCCATAAAAGTAATTATTCAATAATTCCATAATTCTGAACGAGTTGTTCATTATAAAAGTAATACATGCTCACTGTGTACAATTTGGAAAATACATGAAATTTAAAAAGGAACAAAAAATTATATTTCATCAACAAAAATTTCCACTTAATGGAAAATTTTTTTAAAATTTTCATGCAGCTTATATATAGGTAATATTCTCCATATTTCTGCCCTATTGGGCTTTCTTTTTCATTTCAGCCGTTATATAATCATTATTTTCCTATGTTATTAAAATATTGTACAAGCAGAATTTTATTTTATTTTTTTTTAAGATTTCATTTATTTATTTGAGAGAGAGAGAGAGTGTGAAAGAGCATGAGAGAGGAGAAGGTCAGAGGGAGAAGCAGACTCCCCATGGAGCTGGGAGCCCAATGCAGGACTCGATCTCAAGACTCCAGGACCATGACTTGAGCCGAAGGCAGTCGTTCAACCAACTGAGCCACCCAGACGCCCTATTTTACTTTTTTTTAAGGGTTTTGTTTTGTTTTTTGAGAGAAAGAAGGCAGGAGGGGCAGAGGGAGAGGAAGAGAGATAACTTCAGACTGCACACTGACCACAGAGCCCAACGTGGGGCTCGATGTCAGGACCCTGAGATTGTGACCCGAGCTGAGATCACGAGTTGGACACTTAACAAACTGAGCCACCCAGGCACCCCTATAAGTACAATTTTAATAGCAAGATGTTTTATACATGATCTATAACCACTTCCCCATATGTTGGACGTTTTGGTTGATGACAGTTTTTCTTTACTAAGAGCAATGTAATAATAAACACCTTGGTGTATGAGTCACCTGTATTTCTGATCACAGATTTCCATAGGCAGTATTCTCCAGCCAAAGAGTAGAAACATTTGTGTTCTCTTTTTAAGAGGAGAAATATTCGTAAGATTATTAATACATGTGACTTCGTTGCCTTTCGGCACAGATATCTGACCTACAGAATTGCTTAGTTTCGCTCTGGATTTTTATTACCTTAACCATAAGAGCTCCAGGGCCTTTGCACATGGAGCATTCCAGGTGTCGACTATTCGAGAATGACTCCAAAGTTCATGACATAAAGTCGTTTGCATATTTACTGAAGCACAGAATTAATCATACAGGCCTTGCGGCTGGTGTGTGTACAGTTCGGTCCCTTGGCCATGAGTGACTCAGGCTGCCTGGCACCTGTTCCCTGGGGCTTCGAGGTTCTCTGCAGTAGCTCTCATACATGGCTTTGGAAACCGAGTTCTTTCTTTTAATATGGAGAACTTCTGGGAAAACAGAAATGGCTGCTAATTTATGATGTACAAATATGCAGAGAACATCTCTGTCAGAGAAGTGTGACCCAAGAGCAAACCAGGGGTTGATACAGATGTTTACATATTAACAAGAGTGAATATTTACTAAAGTCTGCGTTACTAATTGCTTGCTGGTCTGTGTGAACCTGTCATTTCTGGAAAGTAAGTGCAATTTCATTTATAGTGCCGCCTAAAGAAATTCTTCTCTTTATAATGAATTATGAGGTGGTTAATATGTATCCTTATAAGAAAATAGGAAAATAAATATTCAGATGAAATCATCAGACAGTGAGCTGCTATAGATATTGTCCCCTTACTTGCTTTAATTTTAAAACAAAGTTCTTGTGGGGGAGATGTCTTGTCCTCCAGCTAGGGAAGAGAGTGTGAGGAAGATGATTTCATCCATGTCTAGGAGTCTGAGAACAAGCTTAGCAGAAGAGACCTCTCTTGGGCCAATCACATGTTAATCTGCTTAACCTTGCACTTCTGAGCGAAACAGCTGTCCCGCCGGCCCTCCACGCCGCAGTCTGAGAGCAGCTCCCCCTCACTCCGTTGTCTGAGCTGTTGCTCCTTGAGGTTGCTTTCTCTCCTTTTGGGGACAGGGAGATGGCGGTAGCTATGGATGCCTCCCAGCTGGCCCCCAGAGCACTTCTTTCTTTTGTTTTGTTGTCCTCTGGGAAACTAGCACCCCTGACTCCTCCCCCCGCCCCCCGCCTGACCTGCCTTTTCCTCCTTCCCATGAGGATCTCAGACTCGTGCAAAATGGGGCCTCTTCGTGGGGTGTTGGCACGCCTGGACCACTCACGGAGTGACTGGCCTTGTGGCCTGCCCATTCTAAAGGCCTAGAATCGGTCTGTAATGCACCGACGTCACCAGATGATGTGGCTGTGGGTGGGAATAGAATGAGGTCTGTCTGATTCCTGGCTTCTGTGCTAGCCTCCTTTCCCAGGCTCCGGGACCACTTGACCCCTGACGAGCTAGCCTATCGCCTGTCTCAAGAACCCAGCCCCATCTGAGGCCGAGGGCCTGAGGCCGCCTCACACTCTGTAATTTGGCTTCAAGTCACCATGTTGGCCTTGTGCCTCGGCTCTGATAACTGGACTCTTGTCTGGTTCTTGGGTGCCAGAATCCCATGGTAACCTATTCGTATCCCAGTGCCGTGTTTTTTATCAGCTTCCCTCCCAGGGACTGAAGTCCTGCCCTCAAACACAGTGACCGATGCACTTTCCTGATTTTGCCTCTGACGGGATTCCAGAGTGCCCCAGATCTCTCATTGTTCTGCAGGGCCTGCAGTCAGGAAGGCTCTGTTCTGGACACTTATCTTAGCACATGGCAACTCCATTCTTCAGTGACTCAGGCCAAAACCTTGGAGACATTCTTAACACTCCCCTGGCGTGTCCCGCCCCACATCTGAGCCTTCAGCACATTCTCAGTGCTACATTAACAGTCTGTCCAGTCTCTGACTACCTCGGTTCGAGCCCTTGTCATCTCTGCCCCAGATTCCTGCAGAGAACCTCCCGAACGCCCTCCTGGCTTCTGTCCTTGTCCCTTCCAGTTATCCCCACACCTGTTTAGATCAGGAGCCAGACCATATCGCTCGTCTTTTAGAGCCCTCCGACGGCTTCTCCTCTCAGAGCCCAAAGTGCAGTGCTGCCCGGGAAGGGCCCGATTCCCTCTCCACTCTTTCCCACGACTCATCTGTCTAACTCCTGCCTCCCTCGCTCTGCTCCAGCCACACTCCCCATTTTCTCTGCCTCTTGAGCTGCCCCTAGGATCTCTCCACAGGAATAGGCTCCTCCAGCCAGACTGTACGGTTCTGCTGCTTTATCTTGCTCATATTCTGTGTCCTTGTCAGACTGCATTAGAAAGCAAGCTCGCTGCGGGCAAGGGCACTTGGGTTCACTGCCTTGTTTTCCCAAGCCTGACATGACGCCGGGGCAGGGTCTGAGTTCACTGAGTGTCTGTGGGGGGCGGGGGCAGCCCTGCCCCACGCACTGAGCACGCGTTTCCTCATCAGCCCTCCCAGCACGCTTGGGTGATGGTGCTTCTGGGATTCCCATTTTGCCAGTGAGGAAACTGAGTCTTAGGTTAAGCGACTTGACTAACAGGATCCGAGCTGTGACACAAATATTCGGAGAGGGCAGCACGTTGGAACAAACATACACTTTGTTATTAGAGTTATGAGACTGTCAACTATTGTTTGAGTTAAAACTTCTTCAGGCTTAAGTTCAGTTATGAAATATGGGCAGTGATTCTATCTCTTTGGTAAGACTGTGTGAGATCGTGGCTCTGTGATTTTCATATTTTCATATCATTATTTTCTTGATCATGGGTCAGAGGTTGATATTTTGTTCACATGTTTATTGGCCGTTTTCATTTCTTCTGGCCATTTCCTGTCCATAAGCTTCGCACACTTCTCTCTCTCTCTCTCTCTTCCTTTTCAAGTGGCAGGAGTTCTTTGAGTGTTAGAGGTACAGGTGGTCCGTGTGTTACAAAGAGTTTCTCCCACACTAGCATCTGTCTTCTGACGTTTTTGGAGTCTTCCTTCATTCGTATGGTTAGAAGTCCAGTGTTCGTGACTGGTCAGGTCAGTGGGAATACAGGTCATTCACTGGGTGCTAAAACTCTGTGGACTCTTCTCTCAGCCGGGACAGCAGCCCTCCATCCTGGCTTTCGGTCTGTGTCACTGACGGTGGCTCTCCGCTTCAGTTTTAGCAGATTCTTGAAAGAGAATGTGTTTTCTTAGAGTCAAGTAGACCCAAACGTTTCCCAGAATTTGGCCACATAATCAGGAATTTCAAAAGAGTTCTGGAATTTGTGGGCTTGGCTCCCAATGGTCAGGCATACGTTGTGTTCTCTGCGGGCAGTTTCCTCTCAGCTCACCCCAGCCTCGTGCAACGACACAGCACAAACAGGGCAGCTGACAGATGCCTCAGACGTCCCCTGTGGGTGAGGTACACGGGCAGCCCCAGAAATCGGGCGACCAGCTTATCTGCTCCGAGCCCACGAGGCTCCCCACAGCTGTGTGACAGAAGCCCTACGGAGCCCCACGGGGCTGGGTGTCGCAGCCGAACGGAGCAGGCACAGCACCCGCGGCCCGCCTGCCCACCACGCGGGTCTGGTTTGAGTCCAAATCCTGGAAGCACCTTGACAGTCACCTGTGCTCCAGTTTGAGCACGAGTCTGTGGGAAAGTCTCGATGGAGAACTGTCCTGTCAGCCACCTGGGAGCTCAGCCACACGGTCCCTCGCAAACCTTAGACACCATACCCAGTCCCGGCTCTGAAAACGCAGCTTCAGGAAGTCTCTTCCCTGCGTCTCTACAACCCACGCCCCCAGCGAGTCAGAGTAAACCCAGTTTTCATGCTGTGCTGCGGTGTCGCAACACGGTGATCAGGAGTCCCGCCAGGGACCTGGTTCCTGGTCTCGAACCAGGAACCTTCGAACCGCGCCCAGCACATAGTTACTGCTCAGTCAATGCCGTGCAGCGGCCTCTGTGCTCTCCTCCCGTGGAGCGAAGTACCCGCCGCTGGGCCTCCCCGCCTTCCAGTTTGATTCAACAGATGGTTGACACCACTGCTCGCTCTTTCTCTTTTTTAGGATTTATTTATTTGAGAGAGAGAGAGCCTGCAGGGGGAGGGGCAGAGGGAGAGAGAATCCCAAGCAGACTCCTTGCGGAGCGTGGAGCCCGATGGGGCCCTACCCCAGAACCTGAGACCACCCGAGTGGAAACCAAGACTCGGCTGCCCACCCGACTGCACACCCCCAGGCACCCCGTCCTCTCTTTCATTGCAGGTACCCCCTCGGGGCTAGAGACCGAAGCTTTAGCTATTTATATGAAGCTTCTTCTCCTCCAGACAGGCTGGTTACATCCTACTCGGTCTTCGCTGACTAGATGAAACCACTTTCACGGAAAGTCTTCCTGGGCCTGTCCTGGGGTCAGCCGGACTGTGTGCCGATGCCCTGATCCCGTGCAGCTTCGGGGAGAGGCGGGAGGAGTGCCCAGAGAGCGGACAGGGCCGGCGGACAACAGAGCCAGCACCAGGACCCAGCCCAGGGCCCTGGATTCCCTCGCCCTTTGACTCCCATGCAGTTCAAGTCAAATAATGTGAAGCAGCTCTCCCCTCTTTCTTTCCCAGTCCATCCTTGGACTGCCAAGTCATAAAAGAGAGGGAGAAGCACTGCGTGTGGAGCCACGGCCGTCTCTAACTGAACTTTCAAGTTCTCACATTTTTTTGGCTGTGGAACCCGCCAAAGTTTTGTCCCTGTTCCCTGCAGTTTCACAATAGTTGGGAGTCAGAATCGGTCCCTGTGTTATGAAACAGCCAGTTTTCATACTTTAAACTTTAAAATGAAGCTTTTGCTTGTTTATGATTACTTTGGACATTTTCCAGGAGTCATGATAACATCTGTGGAAGATTCTACACAGGCCTTGAAGCCAGATACCAAAGTGGTTTCCCTGTTCAAAGGCAACAGTCTGTGCCTCCAGGAACTCCCCGGTATGGAAATGGGCTGCCTGGACAACAGCTAGCTAACGACCGCCTGAGCCCTTCTCCGTCTCTACCCCCAGCCTCTCGGGACGCGAGTGCAGAAAGCGCTCTGCTCCCCGGCCCATTTTCTCCCGCAGCCTCTCCGGGGGGCCGTCACCACGGTAACCACCTGCTTTCATGCTGGTTTGCTGGGGTGCTGGGGAAAACCCCTCCCCAGAGACGGCCGTTAGTGCCACGGCGGAAGGGAACAGAGTAGAGTCATACTACCCCCCAGCTGCTGCTTTCACAGTCCTGTGCCCAAGGTCACGCAAAAGTTCAGTGACAGAGTCAGGAATCAAACTCAGATTTATCTTTCCCAGGCTTTTGCTTGTATTTTGCACATGAAACAAATAGAGACGCACAAACCAATTCGTTTTCAGTTAGGAAAAGTGTCGTCGTCTTCCTCTTTCTCAGCCTGGAGAGCTGCCTCTTTCTGGTCTCCAGGGGCCCTCAGAGGCACAGTTAATACAGTGTGACCCTTGCTTGGCTCCTTTGAGCTTCTATTCTGCTCACTCCCTCAGCTACCCGAGACCGCTTTGTGCTACTCCTTTCAGCTGTCACCTGACTATTGAGGAGTCTCTCCTGAGATTAGCCTCCCCCGCCCCGAACTAGGATTCTCACCCTGGAACGTGATCAGGGCAGGCCAGCCCTGGGAGGCTAAAGCCAGAGTAGAGGAAAGGGACCAGTTAGCCAAGGAAGGAGCGGGCCGATGGGGGTCCAAAACATTAGAGCTGGCGGGGGGCTGTTTGCCAGAGCAGACACAGCCACACAGGTCATGACTCGTCCTCCACGGAGGCTGCCCGGACGCCTGTGGCCTCAAGAGCTCGGGCTCCCAGTGCTGAATTAGAGATTGTGTTGCCTTCCCGGTATCTCCCATCTGCCATCTTGTCCTTCGTGAAATTGCCCAAGAGATGCTTTCAACTAGTCTGTGCCTGTTCAGTCTCTAAGTAGTTTGGGGCGTTAATTTAGAATTAATTAAGTTAGCGCTATCATTTAAAAGGTTTGAAGCGGCTTGTAAGTTGAAATGTAATTCAAAACAAAGCAGAGAGAATATTAAAGGGGGAACATTTATGGGAAGCAAAAGTCTCGCCTGGGCTTCTGCCAGTAATGGACGGCTCTAATTTGGAACAGAGATCTTTCCAGGACTACTTGCCCTGGCAGATGAGTTAGAATTCTTAGAGCCAGAATAGACCCCGTAGCTCTTTTGATGTAATACTCTCGCTTTATAGGTTAGAAAATTGAAAGCGAGAAAAATCAGGTAATTGGTTTAATGTTACTCTGCTAGTATAGTGAGTGGCTGGTGCTAAGATCAAAATCTGCTCACTTCGTGTGGAGATTGTCAACCACTTCCTACCATTGGGCCAACATATTTGCGCTTTGTTTCTGAACACAGTGGAAGAGGAAATTTACCCACTTCTTCCTTCCTTCCTTTCTTCCTACCTCTCTCCCTTCTTCCCTCCCTCCAGACAGGGTTACCTCTATTAGTGTAAGTGCTGCTGCTACTTCTTCCACTCCCACTGTTGGTGAAAATGTACCGCATTGGCACAAGGTACTGTGGCTCAGTGCTTTGTCCACATTATGTAATTTTCCTGGTACTCCCAGAGCTAGGCAGTTACTGTCTCTGTTTGTGGGGGATACGGCAGAGGCTAAGAAGGATTAAGCAACTTCCTTAGATCACACACCCAGACTAGAGGCAGATTTCAAGTCCAGGCTCTTTGATTCTGGAGTCCACGCTTGTAACTCCTAGCTATCCGTCTGGCAGGTTCTTTGGTTGTTTTTGTTGTTGTTCTTTTGTTGAGTTACTAAAACAGAACTATTTTCTCTGAATGCAGAAGTTGAAACCTGTTGAGGAAATTCAACCAGCGTGTTTCTTGAAGAAAAAAAAGAAATCATTTCCTGATTTCTTCATTTGTTAGCCCCGGGACGTTGTTAGGGCCGGTACCAGCTGCTCTCTCGCCCTCACATACAAGACTGAAGTGGGAATAATTCTGCAGAACTTCTGAAGCTGCCCAGGGGATCGGGCACTTGACCGTCCTCTTTGATTCTGTCCATTCTGCGCCTGGCCTTTAAGGCCGCAGAGCTCCCCATCCTGGCCGCTCGGGAGAGACAGGCTGCGAAGGCCCCGAGACTTGGCTGTGTAGTTACTGTGAACGTTCTTCTCTTCATTCATTCATTCATTCATTCATTCATCTGCTTTTACTGTAAACCCTGTCTTGCTCATTGTCAAAACCATGGCTCTGAAATGGCAGCTCTCAAGCTATGTCTGAGCCTTTGGACTTGTTAGTGTTTGCCAGGGACAGAAAAATCAGGTGCTAGGAAGTCCACCCAGCAAAGAAACCTTTGGGAGTGTGTTTGTTGTCGCTCTAAGCCATGACACACAGATTAGAACAGTAAGGAGACGCCAGAAGCAGGAGTGGTTAGCGTATGGCCATAGAGTTTAGACAGCTTGGGTTCCAAGCCTTCTTCCCCCTTTGTGAGCTACACATTCAGGAGCGTAAGATGGGGATGGTAGTAGGACCGTGTCATAGGGCCGTAGTGATGCTTCCATGGGATGACGGTAGGAAGGGCCTGGTTCGGTACCTGGAACATTGTAGATGCCAGTAAAGGTTAATTATTAGCCAAGCGGCAATTTATTCTTTTTGCTCATTAAATCAGGGTAAAAAATTTGAGTTAATCCTCAGAGCTGATGAAATGTGCTCTTGTCTGCCTTCTAGCTGTTGCTATCAGCTGGTACACATCTTTCTGGAAGCAGTTTAGGAAGGAAGAGTGTAGATATTTAGTGTGAAGAGTATAGAGATTGTTTTTTTTTTTAAAGATTGATTTATTTATTTTAGAGCGTGCATGAGTGGGGGGAGGGGCAGAGGGAGAGAGAATCCCAAGCAGGCTCCACGCACAGCACAGAGCTGACATGGGGTTCGATCTCGTGACCCCGAGATCGTGACCTAAGCTGAAATCAAGAGTCAGATGTTTGACCAACCAAACCGCCCAGATGCCCCTAAGGTATTCTTACTCTTTGATGAGTTCTACTTATGGTACTTTATCCTGAGAAAGTATTCCAGGGCATAAAATGAAAACTTGAGGCCTGATAATGTTGTGGGATTATATTTCATTGCAAATCATTGATTTGAATAAAATATCATACACCTGGAGGCGCCTGGGTGGCTCAGTGGGTTCAGCCTCTACCTTCGCCTCAGGTCATGATCCCAGGGTCCCGGGATCGAGCCCCGCATTGGGCTCTCTGCTCGGCAGGGAACCTGCTTCCTCCTCTCTCTCTCTCTGCCTGACTCTCTGCCTGCTTGTGATCTCTCTTTGTCAAATAAATAAATAAAATCTTTTTTTTAAAAAAAAATCATACACCAGCTCAGTACAGTGTAAAATTTCGATTGTAAAGGCTCTACAGCTACCTGAGGAGGCGTTGAGCAAAAAACCGAAAAGGAGATATGGATCATATGTCCCGGCGATTACAGGAGCGTGTGAAGCTTCTACGCGGCTGCTAGGACACAGCTGGTTTGTCTCCAGGGCCTTTCTGACAGGTGCCACTCTGAGACTACTTTTTCTTTTTGTGAAGCTTAAAGAAAAAGAAAAAAGAAAAAAAATCTAATAATGAACAAAGCATAGACCCCATGCCTAGATCTCATGCCCCTTGCCAACCTCTAACCTTGGGCTGGGGGTACAGGCTGGGGGTAGGGAGGCATGAGGCAGGGCTCCGAGAATTCACCTGTATCTTATGTGGCTTTGTCTTCCATCTTGACCTTCCTGGGGTAGAGCCTCAATATGGAGACGGGAAGGGACGTGCGCACATCCGCATGATCTCTTACTCTTTCCTCGGTGAAATTCTTAACAGTTTCTTCAGTAACACATACGTTATGTTAATGTTCTAATACTTCTTTACAGTGATAATTTTGGGGGCGTAACAGTAAGTTTTCAAAACAACCCACTAGGCTGTAAACTAATTAGTAAGTACACAGCGAAAGTCCCCAGGGATGAGAGGTAGGTTATGGTGAGAAAGGGTCTGGGATGCCTGTGGGCTGCTGTACACATTACTTGATTATAAAAACAGTAATCTTTACTTTGGCTTACGAAAGCCTCATGTTCTGACAGGGTGCAGCAAAATGTTCTCCAACCAAAATGACTGTGTCCCAAGGGTCTTTTCAGAATGTCTAGCTTGGGAATACAGCTATGAGAAAACAGGGCCAGGGAACACAAGTCCTGGCGGAACACTGTGGTTGTATTTGGACGGTAGGATCTTAATTCCACCTTCCTGCTTCTGGACTCCTCAACTATCTACGATGTGGTTGTATTTCCTTTGTAGTAAAAGTCCCACCTGACAACTAATTACTGAACACCAGCTACATGTCAGACATTGTGCTTGCTGCTGGAGATAGGACTGTGACCCGTACAGGCATGGTAACTGCGTGGTTGAACTTCAGTGGGAGAGGCAGACATCTTTACAAGTCACTGTGAGAAGGACCATGTGAAAGACGCAGGGTAGAGGAGTTCAGAGATTGGGCTGAATGCATCTGAGTGCTGCCTAACTGAGGGTGGGGGGGGGGGCATACCAGGGAAGGCTTCCTGGAGGAAGAGACGTCTGAGCTGGGACCTGAGCAAAAAGCAGCAGTGTTTGGCAAAGTTGAGAGATAAGAGTTTGTCCCGTCTGAGGAATGGGAAGTTGGGTGAGACCGGAGCATAGCTGAGTGTGAGGTGTGGTGGCGAGGGAAGGGCTGCAGGTCGAAGTAGGAACCACATCAAGAAGGACCTTACTTTCTCATTTAGACTTTGTCTAAGGGCAATGTAAAGCTATTGGAAAATACTTACTTGACCACTTGCTCACTTACTCTTCCAAATAAATTTTTTAAAAGATTTTTAAGTAATCTCTACAGCCACAGTCCTGAGGCCAAGATTTGCGGCCTTTTCCAACTGAGCCAGCGAAGTGCCCCACCAAAGTAATTTTTATATGAAAGAAATACACATTTGTTGCAAAAGCTCAGCTAATACAGAAACATATAAAATGAAAAGTACAGGTTTCCGTTGCCTTCACATTCTCCCCCAATTGCGATCCCCAGAGGTACCTCCTGTTTCTTTAGGACCCTTCCAGAAGTTTCCTGTGTAAATGCAGGCATGTATCATATGCACATACTTGTTCTTCACACCAGTGAAAGCACACCATACCAAGTAACTCCCACCTCAAGAGGGGACTTGAACATCTTGGACGTTTTTCCTGATTAGTACGTAAAGATAACACATTCTTTTCCTTGGCTGTATGGTACACCTTCATCTCGCTCTCCCATTATCTACCTAACTAGCTTCTTATTAAGGGACATTCAGACATTTAGACATTTTCACTGAAGCAACACTTCAGGGAGTGTTCTTGTTACACCGGTCTTTGAGTATTTCTATAAGGTGTCTGTAGGATATGTTCCTAGAAGGAAAGCGGCTAGGTAGGATTGTTTGCATATTTAAAATTAAGGTAGAGTGGTGCCTGGGTGGCTCAGCGGGTTAAAGCCTCTGCCTTCAGCTCAGGTCATGATCTCAGGGTCCTGGGATTGTGCCCCACATCGGGCTCTTTGCTCGGCAGGGAGCCTGCTTCCTCCTCTCTCTCTCTGCCTGCCTCTCTGCCTACTTGTGATCTCTGTCTGTCAAATAAATAAATAAAATCTTTTATAAAATAAAATAAAATTAAGGTAGATATTGTAAAGTTACTCACTAAAGAGATAACAGTTTTGGCTCCCATCAGTATCGTCAGAGTGCCTGTTCTCTACCCCAGACTTATGCCCATTGTCACCCTTGTAAGAAACATAAAAATTTACCATCTTTACCATTTTTCAACGTACTCATCAGGAATGTTACGTATATTCTCAGTATTGTGCAGCCAATCTCTAGACAGTTTCGTGTTACGAAACAGACACTCCGTACCCATCAAACTACAGCTCCCCGTTGACCCCGCACCCCCGCAACCATCCGTCTATTTTTTGTCTTTGAATTTGACTCCTCTGTGTAAGTCATGTAGGTGGACTGTGCAGCACTCGTCGTCTTGTGGCTGCCTCATTTCACCGGGCAGGGTATCCTCAAGGCTCATCCCTGTTGAAGCAGACGGCAGGATGTCTGTCCTTTTTATTTATTTTTTTTAAATATTTAGTTATTTGAGAGAGAGAAAGTGAGACAGAGCATGAGCAAGGAGAAGGTCAGAGAGAGAAGCAGACTCCCCGTGGAGCTGAGAGCCCGATGTGGGACTCGATCCCGGGACTCCGGGATCATGACCTGAGCCGAAGGCAGTCGTCCAACCAACTGAGCCACCCAGGCGTCCCTGTCTGTCCTTTTTAAAGCTGAATAGTGTTCCGTTATATGTATCTGCCACATTTTGTTTATTTCTTCTTCCATAGGTGAACGTTTGAGTTGCTTTCGTGTCTTGGTTATTACAAATAATGCTCCTGTCAACATGGGATGCAGATATTTCTTTGAAATCCTGCTGCCAGTTCTTTTGGGTGTATACCCGGAAGCAGGATTGCTGGATCATGTGAGAATCCCGTTTTTGTTTTGTTTTTGAGGAGGGACCGTGCTGTTTTCCATAGTAGCACCCCACTTCATGTTCCTACCAGCAGTGCAGATGGGGGTTAATTTCTCCACATCCTCACCAATGCCGTTACTAGGGGGGTAGTGGCCATCCCAGTGTGTGTGCAGGGAGGTACCTCGCTGTGGTCGATTTGCAATTCCATAATGCGCAGTGATGCTCGCTGGCCGTTTCTGCATCATCTTTAGGGAAATGTCTGTTGTCTGTTCAGGTTGCACCCATCTTTTCTGTCTTTGCCAGCCTGATGGGTAAAAAAACTGGTATCTCATTTTATTTGGCATTTAATTAATTAATTTAATTTATTTGGCATTTAAAGTGAAACGTGTTAATTTATTTGGCAGATAACGTTGAGTGGCCCCTATATGTAGGGTAGTGCTCTAAGGACGCAACACAAAACCCAGAGGGAGCCTCTCTTTATGCTTCTCCAGACATGTGTACTTCCTATTCTGTAGACTATGTTCTTAAGCCTGTTGCCTATTTTTTTTTAATCATAGTGCTTTTAATTTTTTTAAGATTTTTATTTATTTAAAAAAAAAAGATTTTTACTTATTTGTGAGAGAAGGAGAGGGAGGGAGAGCACCTGCACACAGAGGGAAAGGGAGAAGCAGACTCCCCACTGAAGGGGGAGCCTTACCCGGGACTTGATCCCAGGACGCTGGGATCCTGACCTGAGCCCAATGGCAGACACTTAACTGACTGAGCCACCCAGACGCCCCTTTTTGCCTCTTTTTCTACTGACTATTTTATCTTTTTATTGGCCTACATGAAGTGTTTATTGTGCATGAGGGAAATTGTTTCTTTGTGTATTGGTTTTCCATTGCTGTATAACAGATGACCACAAATAAAATAAAAATTACCTTTTATTATCTCACAGTTTCTGCAGGTCCCGAGTCTGGCTATAGCTTGTTTGGACTGTCTAGTGAGGGTCTCCCCAGCTGCAGTCCACATACTGACTGGGGCGGTGGTCTCCTCGGAGGCCAAGCTGGGAATATGCTTCTGAGCTCCTCCAGGTAGTTGGCAGAATTGCTGTCGCTGTGCTTGCAGGACAAAAGCATCACCTTCTTGCCAGAGACTCCCCCTGTTCCCCAACTCCTATGAGGCCCCCCCCCCAACTTTGTTACCCTGTGGGCTTCTCCAGCATAGCCTCTGACTTCATGGCAGCTGATTTCTTCCGGATAAAGAGTCTCTAGCAGCACTGCTAACAAGACGGTCTTACAAATACATAACATAATCACAGGAGCAATAGTCTGTCATGACATCCTGTTGACGAGAAGCAGGTGACAGGTCCGCCCTCACTCACAGGCAGAGAATTTCAGCAGAATGTGAACTCCAGGAGGTGGGGCCCGTCGGGTGAAAACCTTAGAGTCTGTGCACCACAGTCTGCCGTGTGTGTTCCACACATTGTCTCCATTTAGTCACTTTGGGAGTTTTCTGCGCTAATTTTAATGAGACAGATGTATTGGCCTTTTTTGTGGCTTCTGTGTTACAAGTTGTAGTATGTTTTAGAAGGGCCTTCATCACAGTAAGATTGCTTAAACATTCATCCTTTTTTTTTTTCAACTCATATTTTGTTTTGATACTATTATTACTTTAGAATTTGTGGTTTTTTAAAAGATTTTATTCTTAAATCATCTCTACCACCAACATGGGGCTCAGACTCACAGTCCTGTGACCAAGAGCCGCACGCTCTACTGACCGAGCCAGCCAGGGCCCCACTTTGGAATTTATTTTGATGTGAGATTAGAGACAGAGATGGTTCTTCCTGGTTTCTTGCTTTGGTTCCATTGATATGACTACCTGTTCTTCTCCGCATTCTGCATGTGGCTTTCCTACTGTGGCTTTGTGATAGGTTTTGATTTTAATATGAATGTATACATTCAAAAAACAAATAGTATAAAAAATATGTATGTATTACATACATATGTATACATTTATCTGTGGTATTTGTTTTTTGGCTTTTTTTAGGATGGATTCTTTTTCCATATATATATGTTTGCACAGCTCAGGATTCAAGATGAAAGATTACACGGTGATAAATATTCCTTCCCTCTCTAGTCTACATACTTAATATATTCCCCAAAGGCTATGAGTATTGTCTGTCTCTTTATTCTCTCAGGGATATTTTATGTAGATATTGGCAGATAGAAACGTGTAATCCACTTTATCCTACCCATTTCCCCGAAGGTAGCTAAACCATACAGATATCTGTGCCTTTCTTTTTTTTTTTTTTCACTTAATAGATCTTAGAGATCTTTCCATATCAGCTCACAAATAACATCCTTATTCTTGTGGTGTTTTTTCCTGAATACTCAGTAGTATTCTGTTTACGGTTCTACCATAATTTATTCAACTGGTTCCCTAATTATGAACATTTAAGTTATTTAACATACTTTCAAAAAATGCACACACTGTGTTGTGTTGCAATGAACAACCTTATAGACATATAATTTTATACACCTGCAGATACATCTGCAAGAAGAATTTTTAGAAGTGGACTCTCTGGGGCATTTTAAGATTTGGTAGATAGTGTCACTGTCCCTCCAGAAGTTATACCAATTTACATCCGTGTCTGCCACGTATGAGAGCGCTGTTTGCCCACATCCTCCCCGGCTCAGTGTTTTATCGAACTGTTGGATCTTTGTCAGGCTTGTAGATGAAAACTCATGCTTCTGTGTACTTTTAAATTGCATTTCTCTTATGATGAGTGAGCTAAGTTTTCTCCATGTTTGTGAATCATGTGTATTATCTCTCCTGTGAGCAATCTGTTTCTTTTGACCTTAATTTTTTGGGGTGGTTAATCGTTTTCCTCTTGGTGTTTTTAGGAGCTTTCTATGTATTAGTAAAAGTAGACATTTATCTATGATATGTGTCTTTTGGCTTTCTTTAAGGTGGATTCTTTTTTTCATGCAGACATCTACTTTTTCTCTGCAGCAAAATTTAATGTTTATAAGTAGATTCTAGGTTTTTTGTCATGCTGTATTCTCTTTGCTTCTTGTAATACTTTATGGCTTCATTTTTAGATTTAAACTCTTTGATCTGTCAGGAGCTTATGCTAATGTAAGGCATGTGGTGTGGATCTGACTTAATTTTTTTTTTCAGTTCACTTGCCAGTTGGCCCAACACTATTTATGAGTAATCATCTTTTTGCCACTAATGTAAAATGCCCCTCTTATCATATACTAATTCCCATGTGTTTTGATTATATTTTGAGACTTCCTGTTCCCTTTATTGATTTATGTGTCTATTCATACACCAGAATCTCACAGTTTTAACTGATTTTTGTAGCTTTATGTTATGTCTTAAAGTTCTGGTAGGGTTAATTCACTCTCAGGCTTTTTTTCAATGATTTTTCCAGGCTATTCTTGCCTGTTTATTTTTCCGGGTGAACTTTAAAATCGGCTTGCTCGGATCTTTTTTTAAAAATCCTGTCATTAATGGGTTTTATGCAGCTGAATAATGTGATCAGATTGGTATTTTAGGAAGATTACTCTGACTGCTGTGTGGAAACCGGGTTGGAGGAAACAAGATTAGAGACAAAAAAAGACCAATTACAAGGTTGTTACAGTAATCCTGGGGAGAGTGGATAGACAGGAATGGAGGACAGTAGTGGGTTTGAGAGGTGCTTAGAAGGTCAGAGTGGCCAGACCCAGAGATGCCTGGGATGGGGAGGTTTGGGGGAGGCAGTGCTCAAGGATGACCCCAAGCGTCCTGGGTTAGGCAGCTGGGTGGTGCCATTCTCAGAGATTCAAAACAGATGAAATTGGGCTGGTTTTGGAGGAAGGTGGCAAATTCACTTCCAAACATGTTGAGTTTGAAATGCCTGCGGGCTCTCCTAGAAGAGTCGCCCACTGGGCTGTGGAATACCCAGTTCCGAAGCGTTAGTCAGGGCTCTGGGCTGGGGAGGGAGAGTTGTTGTAGGACAGCTGTGAGGCGGATGAGCAGGAAGTCCTGGAGTCTGCAGAAAAGACTGGGAAGAAACACCCAGAGATGCGGAAAGAGTCTGGAAGCCCGAAGAACATAGTTAAAAGAGTGAATTGTCACTAATTTCAGACGCTGCTGAGAGGTCAAATAACTTCAGCGCTGAGAAGTACCGTTGGCTTCAGTAACAAGGAAGGTCCATAGTTATCTTGGGATAACTTTTCAGCAGAGTAGAAGTATAGGGGGCTGCGTGGTGAGTGGGGGTTAAGGCAGTCCTGGCCGGAACCCCTTCATCTTGAAGCTTGGCTGCAGAGACGAGAGAGCGACGTGGACGGATGAGCCTATGGAGGGCCGGAGAGCTGGGATCCACTTTGAGGCGGAGGCAACACTGGGATGGCTGTAGGGACTTAGCGAAGCTGGCCGGTGAGAACGGTCTAGAAAAGAGTGATCCCATTAGGACGTTGGCGTATGTTCTCGGACAGTTTTGACTCTTAACTTTGTGGAGTTTTCTAATATTTTTGTTTGGCTCTTCTTACATTTTTCGAATCCAAAGAACTAAGAATTTAGAAGCTTAGTTGGCGATTAAGTTTAAAAGCAGAGGACAGAGAAGTGTACTCATCTGCCACCATTTGTGTAAACAGAGGAGGAGCAGAAGTAATGTATATTCTTATTTTCTGTGCATGCATAATCCATGTTTGGGAGGGCTCCCGAGAGACTGGTAATCAAGTTACCCTTTGGGCAGTGGGAACCGGATAGAAGGAAAACAACCGTGGGAGGCCGCCTCTCCACTGTCGGCTGCGTATCTTTTTATTTAAGACTGTAAACATATTACTTATTCAAATCATTTGGTCTAAGCTAGGTTATCTCTAAAAGCCATGGTTCTGGCTGGCAGAGCCAGAAGTTTTAGTTAGTGATAGCTGTAATTGTCTGTGATTTCTCAGTTCCTCTGCATCCACGGACCACTAAGACGGACCACTAAGAAGCAAAGCCGTGGTTTATGCTGTGAGGTGTGGATCTTTGCTTTTTCTCTCCTCTTCCCGACGGGAGACCAGAAACCTTGGGGAAGTGGATAGTCCCAGATCTGGGGTCAGGGAAGAGGACCGTGGCCTGGCACTGCATGGCTCTCTTGCGCACCCCATCCCACCATGGCCACCAGGGAGCGGTTCTCCTACCGTCAGTTCTGACACTGTCTGCCTGGAGACAGGATCCCATCCGACAGAGCAGGGGCCCTTGACTTCCCACCTGCCTGTCCCCCTCCCCCTCAAATGCACACGCTTTACGTCCCCAGCTTACCTACAACTTCTGCCCAACTTCAGGTCAGAGGTTCTTACGACCTCTCCCTCTTCGGATTCAGTTAATGTGCTAGAGCGGCTCACAGAACTCAGGGAAACAGTACTTACGTTGACCTGTTTGTTATAAAAGGATATAATGAAAGTTGCAGATAAACATCCCGATGGAAGAGAGGCACAGGGCAAGGTATACGGGAAGGGGCACCGAGCTTATGCGTTCTCTACTCTCCCCAAATCTCTGTGTGTTGAACCCCATCTTTTTGGGTTTGTACCAAGGCTGCATTACTAGGTATGAGTGATTAAATCATTGGCCATTGGTGACTGAGTCAACCTCCAGTCCCTCCCCCATCCAGGGAGACGTGGGGGGCACTGAAAGTTCCAGTCCCCTAACCGTGGGGTTGATTCTTCTGACAACCAGCCCTCACCCTTAGGTGTGTTCCAGAAGTCACCTAATTAATATAATAGAAGACATCTTTGTTGCTTTCATCACTTAGGAAATTAGGAGGCTTTTAGGAGCTCTGTGCCAGAAACAGGGATGAAAACCAAAGTATTTGTTATAAATTACAGTATCAGTTACAAAGCTGGTTTATGGGGAAAGGAAAGGAGAAAGGGGATCTGTCTTTACCCTGACACCGGCAGAAGCTTCACACGGGCTCTCCCCTTCCCGCTGTGGCACATCCCAGTGACAGTCCTGTGACTTTCTGTCTCTCCGTGATGGTTATAAATTATTCCCAGGGAGTTTTTACAAGATATCTTTTTTTAAACAAGATTTTAACAAGATATCTGCACTCTTACGTTAATTGCAGCCTTAATCACAATAACCAAGATATGAAAACAACCCAAATGCCCGTGAACAGGTGGATAGATAAAAACGATGTGGTCCCTATGCACAATGGAATATTATTCAGGCCCGAGAAAGGAGGATATCCTGCCATTTGCGACACCACAGATGGACCTTGAGCTCATTAATGGGAAGCGAGATAAGTCAGAGAAAGACAAGTACTGTACCATTATCACTTACATGTGGAATCGAAAAAGATTAACCTTGTAAAAGAGTAAAACAGTGGTGACCCGGGGATGGGGGTGAGGGGAGAGGAGTGATGGTGTTTAGGGATACAAGCTTGTCACAAGTAGTAAATGAGCTGTAGAGATGTAAGGGGCAGCATGGTGAATATATTGTGATTTTATTGATGTGACAAGTAGCGCTATACCAGCAATCATACTACAATATATAAAATGTATTAAAGTAACATGCTATATAATTTAAATTTACACAGTGTTAGGTATCAAATTTATTCAATAAAAAGGTAAGTGTAGAAATGGAAAAAAATTATTGCCTGGAACTCCAAAAGTTTTCAAAAGATCTCAAAAACCTTCCAAAGAACAAACAAGTAAAATACACTGAAAATGAAAGAAAAACCCTTTAGCATTACTCAGGAGTGTTTCATTGTGGCTTCAGAGCAAATATCTGAATTCTTGCACAGGTTAAACATATTTTAATCTCTAGTTTTATAGTCCACACGATCACTACCCCACCGTGGACCATCACTGCAAAGTATTGAAATCCCACAGACTTAACCAAGTTCACTAGTGCTAGTTTTCCACTTTTTAGGGTACCAGGTACTGAGGAGTAGTTGATGTTAGGGCTGTGTTAGTGCCTAATCGGAGCCAGCTGCACTCTCACTCTTCCGACAGCTGAGGAAGCTGGTTGTGACTGTTTTCTTCTCTGGGTTACACTGGTGGGGACAACACAGGACCAAATCATTAGCTTTATGACCTTCATTCCTGGCCACTCAGTAGCTCCCCAGGCTCCATGGAGCTGGGCCCTGGGCTCAGAATAGGACATCCGCCTGGCCCCCGCCTCCTCCCCCCTTCCCAGAAGTGAGGCTACCTGAGCCTCCCTAGGCAGGGTCAGCCTGGCTCATCCCTCCGGCCGCAGGCCAGAGCTGGAGAAAGGCCCCCCGCCCTTGTAAGGGACAGACCAGGCCGACCGCTGAGAACTGACACTTGTCATGTGCTGCCCCAGGCGTGAGCTCAGTAGCCCATCCGACGCAGGGCAAGCCGCTCCTGTCCGTTTTCCCCTCCCCGTCTGTAGGCAGAGGTCGGTTCTTGCGGATAAGAAAAAAAAGGGCTTCCTTTTGTGAGTTCTGCCCATTTTTTTTTATTTGGTTGAGAAGAGGAAGGCCCAGCTAATGCCCAGACTCGCAGTTTTAACTCAAATTCAGTGAAGAACTTGGTCCCACCAGCACAGCCTTCCACTGAGGCAGCTTGCGTCCTTCTGGAGAAGAGGATGAATTTTTAGAAACTTCTCATCCGGGCACAGTCCCTCAAGAGATTCCCCCAGGGACATGTCCCAGCCCCATGTGAGGGAGAACATGCCAGATGCACGGCTGGACGAGGGAGGAGCGGCCGGCCTGGGAAAGTGGTGGTCTGGCTCCTGCGGCTGCTGGGGGGGCTGCAGGGCCCCGGTTGCGGATGGTGTGGCGGCCATGGCCGACCTGCATGGGCCTTCCTCACTCGCGTGACTGCGAGTGCCTCCCTGAGCAGGTACCCACATGAGGAAAAGTACCCTAGGCTCTTTGAAAACGAAAACAGGATGTATTTTTTTTTTAAACTCGGTGTGCTTTATTTAGAATTGCCATGTGCTGTTGTAGCTAACTAAATAGACCAGATTATTTAATTCCCCCCAAAAACATTTTCTCATGATACTTTTCTAACTCCTTTGAGAAATTATACACTGATTTTGTCTTTTAAAGATTTTATTTATTTATTTATTTGACAGATCACAAGTAGGCAGAGAAGCAGGCAGAGAGAAGAGGAAGCAGGCTCCCCGCTAAGCAGAGAGCCCGATTCGGGGCTCCATCCCAGGACCCTGGGTTCATGACCTGAGCTGAAGGCACAGGCTTTAACCCACTGAGCCACCCAGGCGCCCCTGATTTTGTCTTTTAAAGTCATGTAAAAAAAAAGTATTTTAGTCATAATTTCTGCTGGCTCTGTGGTAGAAAACCTCCCCTTTCATGTGTCTTTGGAAGTTATTGGGGGTAAAGCTTAAAAGGGCACCCTTCATTTATTACAGTGCCACAATTTTAATTTTTAAAAAGTTAACTTTTGGGGGCACCTGCGTGGCTCAGTTGGTTAAATGTCCAACTCTTTTTTTTTTTTTTTTTTAAATTTTATTTATTTGAGAGGGAGAGAGGAGAAGGTCAGAGGGAGAAGCAGACTCCCCGCAAAGCTGGGAGCCCAATGCAGGACCCAGTCCTGGGACTCTGGGATCATGACCTAAGCCAGACCTGAGCCTGACCTTAACCAACTGGGCCACCCAGGTGTCCTAAATGTCCAACTCATGATTTCGGCTCACGTCATGATCTCGGGATTTGTGACATCGAGTTCCCCGCCCCTCGCTCTGTGCTCAGTGGGGGTCTGCTGGAGATTCTCCATCTCCCTTTGGCCACCCCCCACATGCTGCTATGCTTGCACCCACTCTCTCTCTCACACACATAAATAAATAAATCTTTTTTTTTTTTAAAGATTTTATTTATTTATCAGAGAGAGAGAGGGAGAGAGACCGAGCACAGGCAGACAGAATGGCAGGCAGAGGCAGAGGGAGAAGCAGGCTCCCTGCCAAGCAAGGAGCCCGATGTGGGACTCGATCCCAGGACGCTGGGATCATGACCTGAGCCAAAGGCAGCTGCTTAACCAACTGAGCCACCCAGGCGTCCCCAATAAATAAATCTTTTTAAAAAATTAAACTTTATATTTGGAAATGTAAAATGTACCCAAAAGTAAGGAATAGAATAATGAACGCCCCCCCATACTCATCACCAGTTTCAATATTTTTTCCAGTTTTGTTGAGATACAGTTGACATATAAATTACTTTAGTTCAAGGTGTACAGCATAATGATTTGCTGTATGTTTATGTTGTGAAATGGTCATCACAGTAAGTTTAGTTAACATCTGTCACTTCAAAGCTCTATGTTTTTGTGTGTGATGAGAACTTTTATATCTACTCTTCAGCAACTTTCCGATGTACAGTAGAGTTAACTACTGCCACCATGGTATGGTGTCCATGACCTTCCCAGAGTTTATTTACCTTAACCTGGAAGTTTGTACCTTTGGACCACCTTCACCCACTCCCCGCCCCACCCGCCGTCCCCCAGTAATTTTCAACATTTTGTCAGTTTTGTTTTCTTTATCCCCCCTTGGTTTTTTTTTTTTTTTTTAATTCCAAATTACAGATTTCTTCTGGACTCAGTGACTTGTCTTACCAAGTCCCATCACAGTGGTGTAGGCAGCGTGATGGGGAGTGCAGCCAGAGGGAGAAGGAGAAGGGTGGTCGGCAGCGGTGGGGGGTGTTTCTTACCTCCAGTAGCTCTGCAGGAAGAAGCCCGTGCCAGGATGCAGCTGGGTTCAGGCGCTGAGCCCCTTTCCTGCCTGATCTGAACAACCCACCTGACCCTTCTGGCGTCTGAGGACACCTGTGGCCTCAGTCTACCAGCCAGCTGCTGTCCCGTATAGCCTGCCTCCGGGCCGGCTCCTTCGCCCTCTTACTGCTCCGGCTGTAGCTCGCAAAAAACAATCCTTGGCTTCCACAGTCCCTCATATCACTGTCATCATTCTAAGAGGCAAATCAGCTTCTCCTGGGGAAATAACTGGGCAGACCCAGTTTACCCAGAACTAATCTCTCGGGTCACGATCACAGCATCAGAGTTCAAGGTCAGACTGCGTTCAGCAGAAGGCCTCCCTCTCCGCCAAACACACCACACCAGGCAGGAGGACGGGGTGGGAATGGGCAGCCTCAGACTTCTCCCTTCGTGGGGCATTTCCTGGAAAGATAGTACGAGGCCCGTAGAGGCTGGGGGTCTGCACTAGCCTTGCCATGCCCACGCTTATCCCGGAGGGGCTGGAAGGGAAAGTCATCATTTTATTCTGGAAAATTTTAGCCAGCCACAAAAGAAGAAGGAAGAGAATAACAAACTCGCATATGGCTGTCACCAGTTTCAATAATTACCAACATTTGGTCACTTAAACTTTCTGATAATGCACCCTAGCGGGAAAATAGAGTTTTGTATCCCCACTCAGCATATCTCTGTTTATAAATTACATACATTTACACTCTGCTGTTACATCGTGTGCACAAGAAGTAGAAAGCGGAGTGGAGGGGCGCCTGGGTGGCTCAGCCTGTTAAGCAGCTGCCTTTGGCTCAGGTCACGATCCTGGGGTCCTGGGATTTGAACCCTGTGTCCCCAGGGTCGAACCCTGTGTCTGGCTCCCTGCTCAGTGGGGGCTCTGCTTCTGCCTCTGCCTGTGCCCCTCCCCCTGCTTGTGCTCTCGCGTTCTCTGTCAGATAAATAAATAGAATCTTAGAAAAAGAAGAGAAAAAACTGAGCGGAAACAGAGCTTCTTGTGTCTTCTCTACACCCCATACCCTCTTGTACGCCCCTCTGAGAGGCACACACTCTGCTTTGGAGCCTGGTTATTTGGAAACGTAATAATAGGGCAAACATGTATGAGAACGTGCTGTGCTGGAGAGGGAAGGTGCTGGGCGCAGGACGACGGGTCTCACGGCTTCTAGCCCACTGCACCCGTGGGTGCCATCCCCACCTCTCCAGGTAAGAAATGGTGCAGCCCGGCCCAAGATGCTGACCCACCTGCCTCTCCCTGAATGGGAGCCCCCAGTGTGAACCCTGGGCCCTGCACTCTGGGTGTGTTTTATGCTTTGCTGTTCGTTGGTTCTTTCTTCCTCTCTCTCTCTCTCTTTAAGATCTTGTTTATTTATTTGATAGAGAGTGTGAACAGGAGCAGGGAGAGAGGCAGGCAGAGGGAGACAGAGAAGCAGGCTTCCTGCTGAGCAGGGAGCCCGATGTGGGGCTCGATCCCAGGACCCTGAGATCATGACCTGAGCCGAAGGCAGAGGCTTCACTGACTGAACCACCCAGGCTCCCCACTTTGCTGTTATTTCTTGTTTTGACAGATTATTTCTCCTGGCCCTCTGAGGTCATTTTGATTGCTTTCTTTGTGTGTATGTGTGTGTTTGGACTTTCGCTGCCATAAAAAACAAATTTTTATGTCTTTCATTTTTTAGAGTAATCTTTTATCTTAGTTTATCTCATTAACTTTACTTCCCTTTTAGTTTTCGTTTACAATAAGGAGGAGGAAGGGGGAACATAAGGGCCCCAGATGTGGTAACAGGACAGGTCTCCAGCGGAAAGTGGGGTGCCAGCCACCCCTTCCCTCGCCCCCACGCCCCCGGCCTGCTCTGTTCTATGTAACTTCTTTGCACCTTCACGGTAGGGCTCATTTGGTCCTTTGGAGATCGCATCCCAAATTCATTTGGTCAAAAAGGCAGAGTCTCCAGGTTAAAAAATCCACAAACAAAACCCAGAACGTCCCTGTGGTGATCCAGGGGCTTTGAGGGCCAAATTCCCCTGCCAGGCTGGAGTAAGCCTGGCCCACGGACAGTGCCCACTGGCGCGCAGCTGAGAGAGAAGTCTCCCCTGGTTCCCAGGAGTTAGGAGCTTTACAGTCTGGCAGAGCCAAGACCTTGCCCTGCGGCAGGTGTGTGAGCGCCAGCCCCGGCCCGTCCTGACCCACAGATGGCAAAGGAAGAGCCTGCGGCCCGCAGGGAGGAAGGAGGAGTAGGCCAAAGGCTGGTCTGGCCCTGGAGAGTTGTAAAGGAGTTAGGTTTTTGGTGTTTTTTTTTTTTTTAATCTTTTTCTTTTGATGGTGGTATAACAGAGTCTCTAATCCAGCTATGAAATCCTTTTTCTTCTGCACAGTTTATAAGGTAGAAATAAAATAGCCTGTGTAACCCCAAGGCAGTGAGTTAATAGCTCTTTTCTGTTGTGGGCAGGTCCTCATGACTCCCTCTCTGCATCATGAGAAACAAAGGAGATACAGGCTGTGGCCGGAATGATCCCTGGCTGGGTTCCCAAGAGGGGCACAGTTGTCCCTTTGTTAGACTTGCCCTTTGACAAAGAGCGGGCCGGTAGCAGCTTCCATTAACTAGAGTTTGCGTTAAAGCTCAAGGAACCTGCCTTACTTCCCACACTCTTCCCCGCAAGCAGTCCATTCAGTCCCTGTGGCCAGTCTTTTATAACCTCCCAAGAGCTGAAGCAGGGAACTAAAGCAGAACGCCATCACGGGCAGGCCGGAGGTCCTGCGGAGCGCAAGAGTGTAAGTGTGGCCTTGGGGCCGCGTGTGAGCTTGCCCTCTCCACCTTAAACTTCAGCCTGTCAGCTGTCCCAACCCACCATGCTGGGGAGGGGGGACACAGATGCGAGCTCCAGCACACAGAGCACTTTAGAATGATTGAGGAAGCATCTTAATTCCCTGGGAGGAAGCCTGGGGTAGACAGTAAATGGCCTTCGGACTTGTCAGCTCACCTTTAATAAAATATGAGGTTCGACACCTGCCGCAGATGGCCCTGGGGTCCACCAGCAAGGGGTAGGGGTGCCGTTTATGCCGCAGGACAGTCTGAGATCCCAGCAGGGCTGGTGTCCTTCCCTCAAACCTGAACTCTCTGGTAGATTTACTAGAACGTAATTTCTTCGGGAAAATTTCTCACTTTTACTTTCTGTCTGTGGGGTGCCAGCAAAAATCACTCACAATCTCAAAAGTATCTGATTTTATGTAGGCTCCTTAGATAAGGAGGCAAAACGGCAAGGTGAGGCCAACACTGCATGAGGCCCAGGGTCCACGGTTCAAGTTTCCTGTTGCTACCGGCTGTGTCATCCTGAGAAAAGTCCCTCCCCATTCTGGATCCCAGTGTCTCATCTAGAGGAAAGCATGGAGATTGGGGGGCCGGTGTGGGCAGTGGGCAGTAGTCCCTTTGTTGTCACTTGTGAAGCTCACCCTAATGGTCCAGCAGCCCCGTTCCCTCCTCTTGCTCATCCTGTGGCTCAGGGGGGCCATTTATTAGGTTCAGGTAAGATGTGATGGGGACCTGAGGGGCTCCCTTCTGAGTGCTCTCGTTGGGGGACTTTTCCCCCCCTTTTTAAAAACAAGATTCTGTATATTTGAGAGAGAGAGAGAGCACACAGCAGGGGGGAGCAGCAGGAAGAGGAAGAAGCAGACTCCCCACTGACCAGGGAGCCCAATGCTGGGCTTAATACCAAGACTCCGGGGCCATGACCTGAGCCAAAGGCGACTGAGCCACCCAGGTAGCCCAGTTCTCTTTCTTTTAATAACATTGTATAGAAATGCCATCATAAGCTAGAATTGATCTTTGTGGCAAGAAAAAAGTGCTACTTGGTCCTTCACGGGTAAAGAATGTATTATAGCCAGGCACCTGGGCGGCTTAGTCATTTAACCGTCTACCTTCAGCTCAGGTCTTGATCCCTGAGTCCTGGGATCAAGGCCCACACTGGGCTCCCTGCTGAGCAGGGAGTCTGCTTCCCCCTCTGCCCCTTATCCCGCTCATGGTCTCTCTCAAGTAAATAAAATCTTTATTTTTTTTAAAAGGTTTTATTTATTTGACAGAGATCACAAGTAAGCAGAGAGGCAGGCAGAGAGAAAGGGAAGCAGGCTCCCTGCTGAGCAGAGAGCCTGATGCAGGACTTGATCCCAGGACCCTGAGATCATGACCTGAGCTGAAGGCAAAGCCGTAACCCACTGAGCCACCCAAGCGCCTCTCAAGTAAATAAAATCTTTGTAAAAAAAAAAAAAAAAACACACACATGCTATAGCATAAACAGGACATGCATATGTAGAATATACTGTAGGATACTTTTAATAATGATCTTCCTCTGGAGGTGACAATAAACAGCTCTCCCACTCTCAAGCTCATTTCCCACTCTTGAGCTCATTTCGTAACAAGGGCTTAGTAGTCACATGGAAGGATCTGGGGTTTCTAATAAACCACAACCTGATACGCCAACAATGTGATACATCTGCTGAACGTTAACTCCAATACAGGGCATAGATCAGCAGTGCTAATCTGAGGAGGTACTTTTCCCTCTAGGAAAGGTAAGGAAAGTCAGCGCAGCTTTTCAAACATTCGTGCTGGGCCGCTGCTCTCTGTGGGGGTGGGAGGAGGGCAGCAGACGGTGCCCACACACGCGAAGATGCTTAAATGAGATCTGGGTCCCCTGGGGGGCTGCTTGGAGCACTCGGTCCTCTCTGCCGTTGGCTCTCGACTTTTCCCCGGAAATGCACAACTCTGCTCATCTGGAAGGTTCCTACGTCCTGTTTCATCTCAGAAAGCATTCTCCATCAGTCCTGGCCCCTTCATGCCTCCGCCTCCCCCAGCAGCCATCCTGATCCCTGCACAACCTGAACCAGTTCCCATCCACGCAGAGACACCTTCAGAGAAACAGTTGGGGAACCCGAGAGCAGGGCCGTGTGCACTTGGACAGCCAGTTCTCAGCAGCACCTTGAACCGTTCGAGACCTGCCTCCTTCCCCACAAAGCCACCCACAGAAACTAGTTAAGAACTGGCTGTGGCCGTCTACTTGCCAACTCAGGAGTCACTCTGACCCCTGCCCCCCACCTGAGCCCCGCTCATTGCCCCTCACTGTTGAGGTCTGTGGGCTGCGCGCCATCCTCCGTCTGCCTTCTCTCAGAGTTGGGCACTTTCCCCTGCCTCGGGTGACCACGCTGTCCTTTCTTCCCACACTCAGCCCCTGGCACTTAGATCACAATGTGAAGCTGAGTTTGGCAGCTCGCCCCTTCGCCGGTGAGGGTCCCGGGTGAGCGTCCCGGTGTCACGCCCCATCGTCAGGCTGCTGACACGGGCCCCTCCGCGGTGCGCCGTTCCCATCTGCTCCGTGCGCCCGGGGCGCGTGTGAATACTCGTGCTCGCCCGGGCCCCGCAGAGATTGCTGGACCTCCCGTCTGCGCCTGTATTTCAGAGTAAAAACCAGTGCCCCATCCAAGGACAAACAGAAAGGAAAGGAAATCCAGCTCAATTCTGATTTTTCCCACAGTGCCACTTGGAATGTCATGGGGCGTCCTCTCAAATCAGTCCTGCCTCCTCTGTGTCGCCCCTGCCCTGCTGCTGCCCTAAACATGTGCGTGGTCTCCCCGCGTGCGGTCCAGCCGTGGCGCCCCGACTCAAGGGAGAGGAACTTCTGTAGATGGAGGCACGGAAGCCTTCTCTTCTTCATTTGGTGTCTGCTCCCGTGTTCCGAAACAGGATGGCATCGGGCAGAGTTTGCGCCTGAGGCCATCCTCAAAACATGCCGGAGCCAGTCTGTAGGCCCTTTGGACTTGGCACCCCTCTTGGGGCTCTTCAACAAAAGCAGGACTCTCCGGCTCACCACGGCCTCTCTCCGCTGTCACTGCCGTATTAGTCGGCGCCACTGTGGACCAACCATTCCTGAAACTCTGGAACTTTGAGCAAACTTTTTCTTTCTTTCTTTCTTTTTTTTTCCCCTAACTCCGATCTGCTGCTGGTGACGGCTGTGGCTTTCCTCCATGCTGCTGTTCCCCTGCAGAGCCGAGGCTGAGCGAGTCATGGAATTCTCACAGCAGGAGGAAAAAAGTGTGCGAGTTTTTGTTTGGACAAATGTGTATCATATCTCCTCATGAGCCCTTGGCCAAGGCCAATCACAGGGCCCTGCTGACATTCTCTTCATCTCCAGGTGGCAGCTCTCAGAGGCGACCCGGCATGGGTACCTAACGAAGATCTGGGTCCCTTGGGGATCCTCGGGGAGGCTCAGAATACTGGGTGAGCCCCTAACTGTGGTGCTGCTCTTGCCATCCCGAAAGGGACTCAGGGTGGCCTCACCTTTGACAAGATGCTTCTCCGTGTCCACCCCCCTAGGCATGTGTCGTCTGCTTAGTCGCCTTGGGCTGCCCTGACAGTAGTACCACAGACTGGGTGGCCTAAACAACAGAGATTTATTTTCTCACCGTTCTGGATGCTGGACGTCCAAGATCAAGGCGTCAGCAGAGGTGGTTTCTGGTGAGGCCCCTCTTCCTGTCCTCACACGGCCTTTCCTGTGCGACGCGCTCCCCTTGCCTCTTCCTCTGCTCGTAAGGACCCCAGAGCTGTTAGATGAGAGCCTCATTACCTCATTTCACCTTCAGTACCTTCCTGAAGGTTCTAGGTCCACAGACAGCCACACTGGGGGGTGTGAATGAGGGCAGGGGAGGGGACGCTTCAGCTGGCAACGCCCAGGATCCCTGGGATAAGGCAACTTTCAAGTGCATGATCTAATTTCGTTTTCTCCACAAGCCTGTGGGAAGTTATCGGCAGCATCATTTCCACTTTACAGATAAGGTGAAGTGACTTGCCAGTAAGGAAAGGTTCTGGGCTGGAATGGTTTGACTCCACATGGTCTTTGAACTGCAACATGGAGGGCCTCCGGAACATTGGAAGTAGAGCACTGTGCACCTGCTGAATTAGGAACTGTAAGGGTCACCAAGTATACGGAAAACTGTTTACAAAATACTGTTGAGTACAGATTACAGACCACAAAAATAGATGTGCTCTGTGGGTCTGAGCCTCGTACAAGCTGAATAAAACTTGAAAAGGAACAGAAAGCATGATGTACTTGGCCTTCAGTGTGTCAGGGCTCTGTTTCTCTTTTGTATTAAAGTTGATCTAAGAAATACATTTTTAGTGAGCGCGAGCATGGGGAGGGGGAGAGAAGAGTCCCCAGCCGACTCCCCACTGAGTACAGCAACCAAGAGTTGAAGGCTTAACCCCCGGGGCCACCCAGGCACCCCAGAAATACATTTTTAAATAACAGAGTCTTAGCCCTCAGCAAGCATCACACCATAGTGTTTCACGGGTGTCCTTGCTCCAAGTCCACTTTGGTCCCCAGCTTCCGTGACTGAACACCAGCTTGAGCTCGTTTCATGAACAAGGCTGGTCCCTGTGAGCCGAAAAGGCTAAATCGCCCAATATCGTTTGGAGGGAGATCAGCTGCCACAGGGATAGAGAGTTGCAGTAGTGCCACGGTAAGGAAGAGGAGAAAATTAAAATGGTAGCCAAGGCCATTCCCCCCAGCCCCCAGCCAAGTCCAAGTAGCAGTTACAGGATTTGGGCCCATAGGGACGAATGCAAAAGAGGCACAAGTGTCAATAGCGCATATGCGTGTCGTAGGAAGTCTCTAAGATGTTCTAAGAACTTTCTGCTTTTTCGGAACTGCTTCTGGAGACTCTCAGCCCACCTCTGTAGGCCGGCCTCTGAGAGCCCAGTGTGGTAGCGTTTGTGCTCTGAGAGCCCTCAGTGAAAATGCTGTGTCTTCAGGTACATGTGACCTCACCGTCGTGAACATCGGCTGCATTTCCGGAGAATCTTTCCTTTCATCCTGGAACAAAGTCATCTGTCCCTTATGTCTCCTGTGTAAACAGGCTCTGAAAAAGTGTGGGCATGTCTCCTCCTGATTCACAAAGGGATTTCAGCCTGTCAGTCCCTGGAGGGGTGTGCAGATCGCCCGAGACCAACGCCCTGCTTACCCATCACAATGGCTGTTTCACTCCGTGAAAAAAAGTTGTTGCTCACCTAGATCTCTTTAAGAGTTAACAGATTTGGGTTGTAAAAATAGAGTAGAACCGTTAGATTCCATTAGCCCAGACATTTGATTAGCCCACTGAAGAGAGAGAGGAGTCATCCCCAAATCCAGCGTGAGAAAATCCGTATGTTTAACAAAAAAAAAAAAATTAATGACCCATTCTTAGCTAAAAGCAGCTCCCTTAGAAAACCATATTCTATCGTATGATTCCTTTCAGAGTAACCTCACTATTTACATAATTCCATTTACATAAAAGAAAATCTGTTTTTAGCTGTTTCACAAACACGGCTCTTGCAGAATAGCATGTACAAATTACACGCTTGTCACATGCGCGATATAATGGGCCCGCTTGGCATTTGGTCTTTGACAACCAAAAAATTGCCTTTTATGATGCCAGGCTCAAAAATGTTACGAATGTATCCCAAGCCTTCCTTAACTAAGGACTTTGGATTTATTGAGCACGGATTTACCCTGAATCTGTTTGTGTTTCACCTGTGCCATGTTGGGGAATGAGTTGCATATTTTCAACTTGTATTGAGGTAGTATTTCTTCTCTCTTTGCTTAACTCAGGGACTACAGACTCAGATGTCTGATACAGTAGGTCAACCCAGTGGTCTGGTGTAAGCATTAAAAGTACGAGAATGGGGGTCCCACCTACAGAGAGCAGCCGCTCTCGATTTCCGGGGCTGTGGGATTGGTGTGGGCAAAGGGTTCGGGTTTTTCACTGGAAGCCTCAACCCTGAATTTTTAAACATTGTTGATTCAAAATTTCAAAAAGACTCTGTGCAGGACAGATAGTCCACGGTCTGTAGGTATCCCATTCTTGTTCTCGTATCCAGCCTTTCTCCGGCTTAGATGAGTACATTTCAAGGGTACTCCTGAGTTGTCTGGGGTGTGATGTATGAACCCATGGTCCTGCCTCAGGTTTTAATATTACCATTAATATTAAAATTTTAATATTACCATTCTTTCAGCTTTCACCTTAACACACTGAAGACTGTTCTCAATTGCTCTGTAACCTTATGGAAACAGCCCCACGTGCTACGTGATCTGATTTGCCTTGACTCGAGGCCTAGTTGTAAACACTTGTAGAAAGCTGAAACCAGTCTTTCTGTCTGCTGTTGTTACCTGTTGCTGTTCTTGATGGTGAATGGCAGTGTCAGTCCCGGGCTGACTCCTGTCCCTTCTCTCTGCAGCCCGCCCTTCACCAGGCTGATAGCGTGCGTGGGACCCGCCACCACGGGCTGGTGGAGAGGCCAGCCAGGACCCGCTTCCACCCTCTCCACCGAAGGTCCGGGGACAAGCCAGGACGACAAATATCCTTTCTCATTGTCTTGGGGGGAGGCGGGGGGGGAGTATGAGTTTTAAAATGTTTGAAAGGTTTTCGGGATTTATCTTCCCCACGGTTCCCCTTTGGCCTCAAAGCCTTCATTTTATCTGATGAATGGAGGCGATAAAAATAAGTGAGTTGGAAACTAGAAACATCTCCACAGCTAAAAGCTGGTAAGATCATCGTGGGTATTTACTTGATGAAAACACAGATAGAGTTGAGTTGAGTGAAGGAGAGGAACATAAACAAGCTGTAATTCAGCCCTCTTGCAAGGCCTGCTCAGTTCTTCAGAAAGCAGCCAGGTCAGAGCAACACCTGACTTTGAACCAAGTTAGAGAGTTAGTCTAGCTAAAACAGAGAGGTGTGTGACTAATTTTTATTTCCGTTGACCTGGTGACCTGCCATTAGAACTTAAAGAGGAAATTTCATAGGATCTTCTATTTATGGAGTTTCAAACTCAGCAAATGACACCCAAGATAAAGAGCTCGTAGTTAGGAAAATTCTCAGGCACGGCATACCCCAGATCCTATGCTGTTAAGTAGGAATAAGGAGAAGGAGATTGCGAATTCCCCGGACAATTTCGTTCATCAGGGGGCTGGGGCCCCGGGGGTCAGGGACAGGCACTGCTGGGCCACCAGCTCTGTGCTCAGGGCTTTGGGGACACAGAACCGAGCCAGGTTTTGTGGGAGAGGACAGAGAAGCAGTGTGCCAGCAGAGCCGGGGTTCTCCCTGCACGCTGCTCACGGGTAGAGGAAGGCGCAGGAAGGCGGGGTGAGTGTTACTGCAGAGCCGAATTCCTGGCAGTGATGGCAGAGCTGGCTTCTCGAGAAACCAGGAAGTGGGGGGAGGGCACGCACGTTTGCTGAGCACCTACCCAGGCCAGGCACTGTGCTGGGCAACGGATGTGTCATTTAGTCCTCAAAACTACTGAATTTTCGTTTCTTTTTTAACCCCCGTCTTCCAGGGAGGAAACTGAGCGTCCAGAGTCACTTCTCTGAGATGCCACTGCTGAGGTTGAAAGGGCACCAGTTCCACCCTGGGCCAATTCCACCCTGCACCACTAGGTGGGTCAGCCCCAGGGATACACACACACACACACACACACACACACACACACACACACCCGTAAGAGAGGCCCTAGGGGAGGAGGTGTAGGACCCACAGACAGAACGGTTTCTCCCCTCTTTGGCCCCCAGGGACACAGCACATTTGGTCCACGAGAGACCCTGACTTGTAGTCCTTGTGTACTTTGTGACCACTGTCAGGGAGGGTGGAGATGACGACTGAGCCTGCAGGTTCTCTTCTGGAATGTGTCCTCACTTCCACAGAACGCTCGGGGGAGAGGTGAAGCCCGCCGAGTCGCCCGCTGGTGCGCATGCGCGGGTGGCGTGAGCGCATCTGACCGTGGTCTAGGCGGCGGGGAGTTCTCAAGCAAAAGGCTTTGAGTGTTTCTTTGCTTGATTTAAATATGTCTTTCTCCAATTTCTCAATTCTCTTTTTCTCCCGTCAGTGTTCTGAATATTGTAGTACGTATGTGGCATATTTATAAATACATATTTGTAGCTATCTCGGAACCTTTTTGCAGCAAGTGTGGTGTAAGGATATACATACGCTCACCCCTTTTTTAACCGAAGGAATAACGTAGAAGAGGAGGGGATCGAAGGAAAGTGACAGATGGGAAACATTTTAAGTAGTCACCAGTGTCCGGCCCCTGCCCTCGCGGTGCTCGCGGTGCTTGCGGTGCTCCCGGTGCTCCCAGCCCGGTGTGGTCAGTTGTCGCCCAGACCGAGAGGGCTGCGTGAGCTCATAGAAGGGGCAGCCTGGACCCGGAAAAGGGAACCTGGAGGCAGATCCGACCCTGGAAGGTGAAGCCACAAGTGAGGGAATAATGCAGTCCTGTATTCAGCAGAGATCAGAAGGGATATCTACAGTGTCCCTTCTCTGTACAGATACTGTTCTTTTGTTTGTTTGTTTAGATTTTATTTATTAATTTGAGAGAGAGCAGGAGCAGGAGGGGAAACACAGGGAGAAGCAGGCTCCCTGCCAGCACGGGGCTTGATCCCAGGACCCTGGATCATGAATTGAGCCGAAGACAGATGATTCACCACCTGAGCCACCCAGGCGCCCCCTGTACAAGGGCTGTTCTAAACAGAGGAGACTCGGTGGTGAATAAGATGTGTCCCTTCATGAGTTTATAGTTTATAGTCTGGGGGAAGGGACAGAGGCAAACAGGTAAAACAACGATTTAGGCAAATGACTGGTGGTAAGTGGTACAGAGAGAGGAAGGCTGCCGGAGAGGGAAGGTCTTGTGCAGAGTCGCACAAGGAGTGACTACACCTGTGTTCAGGGGACTCCGTCTCCTGCCAGGTGATCTACTGTAGGGTGTAACTTGACCCCATGTATGGGTCACCTTATGGGAGCAACTGCAGAAAACCAGTCACCTCCAAAGGGGAGGGGAAGCAAAAGTCAAACATGCAGATAAATTAAAGTTCATCACAGTACAGGTCTGAGACGTCACTCTGTATGCTCTTCCTGCGCACCTAACCCGGGCCCAGGGACCGGACATTTGCTGGTTCAAAAAAGCCTCTTGAGCTTGGGGCTGTCCGTAAATGGACAGCGCGTCTCTCCTGCAGGGACCGTGAGCTCCCATGAAACACAGGAGAGGGATGATTTTATGTTGACGATGCTAATAGAGTCAGGAGAAGTTAGAGAAAGATTCCATCTTTCCTTTCATGGCAACTTCATTTAGAAATAATTTGCTTAAAATGATGGCCTTTCACGTGTGTCTGGTGCCTCCCCAACGTCTGTCTCCCGCTTCTGTTCTTTGCAAGTGTTAACACTGATTTGAACATTTGTTAGAACAAAAAGAGAAACTGCATTCAGAATTCTTTTCTTTCAGCTGTTTCCTGGCTTGGAAGTTATTTTAGAAGGGGCAGACCAGCGTAGACAAGGATTCAGTCCTATGATACATAAAATGAAAGTTGTTTAATAAATATTCTGGCTTCCTCCCAGAGTGGGCAGCTACAGCAGGCAGAGCTCTGGCATGGGGAGATTCCTTCTGCAGTGGGCGGCTGTGGCCTCAGTGAAGGCAAGTGCTGTGGGCTTTGCTGCCTGCGTGGGCAGCCACCAAAGGCAAAGACCAGGACACTATCCAGCTGGGCTCTGGCCTGGGGCCACCCTCAAGGCAGAGGAGAGGCACTGCCTGGTCCCTGGCTGGGGCCCGGGCTTGAGAATTCAGAATACAGGCTCTTCTACCCTTTCCCAAGTGCTCATGCCTTCACCACCCTCCTCACTCCTCAAGGGCCGCAGACACGGGTCCCAAACACCATCTTGCTGAATTTCTGAGCAATTAACATAATATTATCCCTGTGGATAACACACTGAGAAAGAAGGGGACACACTGAAGAATCATAGAAAATGCTTTCCTCTAAATATATTTTTAGAAAGAGGGGAAAATAATAGATATCTGGAAAATTTCTGACTTTTATTCCCAGCAAGGTTCAAGAGCATATGGTGTCTGGGAAACCAGCACGAACAGTCGGGAGGAGAGGCATTAGGACCGGCCACAGTTCGGAATGGCTTTCCTCTTTGGAACAGGCTCTGCTCTGATTCTTCTCACACAATGAGATGAGGATTTTAGGGCACCGGTTTATAGAACACTGTTTCTTTGACACAGACGGCCTGCTAGGTTTGAGAAGCCCTGCTGTCTCTCCCCCCACCCCGAGCCTCACCGTTGAAGTCGGGGCTCCAAGAAGCCGTGCGGTTAAGAAGCGTTCTCTCTTGCCAGGACTAACAAAATGTATTTAATCACAACACCCAGTTTTTACCTAATACCCATCAGTGATTTCCACTATGAAGGACAAGGAAATGGGGTGGGGTGCGGAGTTTTCAGACTTCAGGATTCCCTGTGCCACCGAGCTGTCACTCACGTGTGGAGGGAAGCAGGTCGCCCTCATGCAGGCAAGGACTCCAGAGGATCCCACTCAGACACTTTCCCAAACATCTGACTTTTAATTTAATTAATTTTTAATTTAATACATGTAAGATGTATTCTAGTAGGATGTAGTCGGGAGGCAGAAAGGGCAAGAGGAAGTAGCACGATGGTGAAGACATGGTTGAGCAATTAGGAAGGAACCAAACTGTGACCAGCTTTAGGTCTTAAATCTGACCCTGGAATTCGTCTCGGTGGCAGGTTCTATTAAGCTGACTCGGAGATCCGTCACCCCGGGAGGTCCCAGGCCTGCCCCGCAAATGCTGGCCCTGGGAGGACCCAGAGTCCCCGAGACTGGGAGAGAACGTGGCCAGCATCCAGGCTGCCTGGAGCAAGCTGCTCCTGAGCCCTGCCCCAGGTGCCCTCACCACAGGGGAACAGGAAGCCAAAAGGAGAAGCCTGGCTGTGCTCTCCAGCCACGAGGCAGGCAGCCCAGAAGAGAGGGTGGAACTCTCTGGGCTTCTGTGGCTCAGTGACCCCACCCATGGGTACGTGGGCCAACAGATGTCCTGTCTTATCAGCAGAAGAGCTACTCCCCTTCCTCTGGGGAAGAGTGAGTAAGAAGCTTCCCTCTGCCGCTGCCCATGCGGAGAAGGAGTAAGGGCGCCCCTTTGTTGGTGGGTTGAGGCAGGAACATGAGGAGGAGTTTCCTCTCCGAGCTCTAGGCACTTGGGGAACACCTTGGTCGGTGAAGTACTGGTGGACGGACTACAAAAGGGGCAGAGGTGCCAGTGGGGAGGAGGAGGAGGAGGTTTTCAGGGGGAGTCTGGAGTATGTTTGGTGACGAAGCTGAAGGGGCAGCAGGAAACTCGGACTCTGTACACTGTTGGCAGCCGGGGGTCTGGGTTTGTGACTTCCTGGGCTCCCCAGCCTGCAGCCAGAGGCCGGGGTGGGCCCAGCTCACACCTCCCCAAGTGTGTCCAGGCCCCTGGGGCTGCTCCCCATAGCGGGACACCTGGCAGTTCTGCAGCCCTTCTCCCCAGCAGCTCCCTTTGCCAGCAGTGTGGGCTGAGAGGCTGTGGGCCGCAGAACTCAGGGAGCGTTAGGACTGGAGGGAGGCGAGGAGGCAGCCAAGGAGCTGGGGAGGAGGGCCCTGGGGCGGGGTGGGGAGGGGGGCAGATACAGAGGTGCAGGTGGGACCATCTTCAACCTCACTAACTGATGTGCGCAGGACGCGTGGATGGCCAAGAAACTGGGCTGGCTCTTTGAAAACCCTGTTGCCAGTTTCTTTTCTGTTTGGTTGCTGGCAGCTGGTAGGCATTCCAAAAATGCTTGTTGAATTAGTGATAAATTCGGGTTTACAAATAGGCTCTTTTCCCCCCATCTTAGGTTATTCCGTAGGACCTCTTGGTCTAGTGGAATTGTCAGAGCCACCCAAATGAACTTTTCTGTAATCTTTTCTAGGTTGTCCTTAGGTTGGCCTTTTTTTTTTTTTTTTTAAGATTTTATTTATTTTTGTTGATAGAGCACAAGTAGGGGGAGCAGCAGAGAGAGGGAGAAGCAGACTCCTCGCTGAGCAGGGAGCCGGATGTGGGGCTCCATCTCAGGACCCTGGGATCCTCACTTGAGCTGAAGGCAGACGCTTCACCGACTGAGCCCCCCCAGGAGCCCCACCATTTGGTTGACTTTAACTGTAAGCCAGTAACACTAGTGGTTGTCTTGATGCCAACAGTTCTTGGGTTTTTTTTAATATGCAGTAAGTGAGATATGATAGTGAGAATTAAGAATGCTCAGAGGTCACAACGTTTCATGTTTGATGCTTCATCTCAGTCGTATTAAAAATCCCAGCTGGGGGGGGTGCCTGGGTGGCTCAGTGGGTTAGGGCTCTGCTTTTGGCTCGGGTCATGATCTCCGGGTCCTGGGATCGAGCTCCATGTCGGTCTGTCTGCTGGGTGGGAAGCCTCCTTTTCCCTCTCTCTCTGCCTGCCTCTCTGCCTGCTTGTGATCTCTCTCTGTCAAATAAATAAATAAAATCTTAAAAAAAAAAAAAAATCCCAGCCGAGCATGGTGGCATGGCCTAGGCCCCAGCCTCTCGGAAGGCTGAGGGGAGGGCTTGAGCTCAGGAGTTCTGGGCTGGAGTAAGTCATGCCCGTCAGGTGTGCAGGCTAAGTTCCTCACTGACCCAATGCCCTGCAGGAGTGGGGGGCCACCTGGCTACCTAAGGAGGGGAGAACCTGACCCGGGCGGAGCGGAGCAGGTCAGCAGGGCCATCGAGCCTGTCGGTAGCCGCTGCGCTCCGGCCTGGGCAACAGAGCCAGTCCCCATGAGAAAGACCTGTCAGGAGATCGCTGCATGTTCATGTCGTTACTATGTATCAGAAAGTCCGAAATGCTACCTGGAACCCCCACATTGAAGTAGTTGGTGTTTGATCATGATGTTCCCGTTGTGTCCTTGCTCGCTGTTGGTGTTAGCGGGACGAGTGACGGGGACTGAGGACGGCCGTGTACTGAGGGAAGCGGTAAGCTTTGGCTTCGTGAAATGACGCTTTTCTGGTTGGAGATTCATCCAACTGCAGGAAAGGGAAAGCTAGATAACCATGGGACGGGGGCGTCCACACCCCCTCCGTCCCTTCTGCTGGTGAAGGTGCTGGAGTGTTCCATTGCGGGGGAGGGGGTGCTTGTCCTGACTGTCTGCACCTCTCCTGTCTCCTGTGGCTACTCTAGTCAGCACTTCGCCACCCTGAAGCCTGGCAGTTAATGCTGAAGAAATGGTTCTCTTCTGAAAATCATCTCTTCTGCTATATTGACTTGGAGTCAGCTGAAGGCATAAGCTAGCTGGATAGGGCAAAATGGATCCACGGAGGGTGAAACTGGGATCATGACGCCTCCCCTCACAAAGGAGGCCGCTCACACCAGATCGCTGGGAAGCTCTGAGTGCCGCATTCTGGGACGCCCAGCCCAGGCCTGCAGGATAGGCCCCGCCCCTCTGTCCTGAGCCCAAGTACGTAACAGAGGATCATTAAAGATTTTTTAGCAGGAGAATATTATGATTAAAAAAGGTTTGGGGGCACCTGGGTGGCTCAGTGGGTTAAGCCTCTGCTTTCAGCTCAGGTCATGATCTCAGGGTCCTGGGATCAAGCCCCGCATCGGGCTCTCTGCTCAGCAGGGAGCCTGCTTCCCCCTCTCTCTCTGCCTGCCTCTCTGCCTACCTGTGATCTTTCTCTCTATCAAATAAATAAAAATCTTAAAAAAAAAAAAAGGTTTGTTTTAAGATTTATTGATTTTTTTGGAGAGAGAGAAAGAACAGGAGAGAGGCAGAGGGAGAGGGAAACCCAAGCAGACTCTACACTAAGTGCAGAACCCGACATGGGGTTCAGTCTCCCGACCCTGAGCTTACGACCTGAGCCAAAACCCAAGAGTTGCTCGTTTAAACGACTGCACCTCCTAGGCGGCACCCCTTGATTGAAACTATTCTATGCATTTAATTAATTTAATTAACCAGACAGCTCTCCTGCCCTCCGCACAGATAGCATCATGTCTGTTTCTCTGTGCCTCTCGAATGTGTTCCAAGGCATGCTAGACCCCCAGAAGAACACGGAATTTATACAGTGGAGCCCCTGACAACCCAAGGAGCTTAGTGTTTCTCCACAAATCTAACGCAGCTCTCTTTTGGCTGTAAGTAATGGGAATCCTCAGCTTGGGAAAAGGACACTCACTGGCTTATGTCACTGGAAGCCCAAGGGCTCGATCCGGGGGTACATCTGATAGCATCGAGGCTGTCTGCGAGGTGCCACGTCTGTGCTGACTTTCCGTGTGGGCAGGCTTTCTCTTCTTGTAGACCTTTACAGTACTCTCAGGCTCACCAGCTGACGGCACTCCCTTTTCTCCTCCAACACACTCTTCGGGCTTGTGTCATGAGCCCGTGCCTTAGCCAGTCACTGTTTCCGAGGCTATAAGGTACCTTGACCGGAAATACTGAGCCTGATCTATCCCATGGGACAGAGGGGCCTGCGCAGAAGGGCGGCCTTACCAGGTTGGGGGTGAAGGGCAGGGCAGTTCTCAAAATCGAAAGATGCTACGCAGGCAAAAAAACAAAAACAAAAAACAAGAGACCCCACAAGAATCACACGAAGAGGGCAGTGGTGAGAGCAATAGTCCTTCCAGGGCCAATTTTCCAATAGGCTTTTCAGAGGGAGCGTGGAGGAAAAGCTGTTGGTGTAGAGGGATAAGAACCAGAAACTCAGGTGTTTAACTCTCCATAATTCTGCCGCCTTCATTCGGTTTCAACTTCCCATTAATTTTATTTTTCCTTTATTAAAAAATTTCACTTTGATGGTAGTACTTTCGGAGCCAATTACTCCTCACAGCCCTTGGATGAGAGCTGGCCAAGGTAAGCGAGCTGTATTTTAAAAAGTGGGCACATGTTGTTTGTCAATGTTTTCACTTTATTTTATCCTTTGAATATTGTTTTAGAAATTTCTGACATAAATCTTGTTTTCTCTTAGAAAACGTAGGTTTTTCAGGTAGGATCCTAGATTAATCTGGAAGTCTAAGATGAAAAATCATTAAAAAAAAATCTAGATCTTCATATTTAAAATCAAATGGAAACATACTCGGGCTATACCTACCAAGAGAATACCCTGATGCGGTTTCCTTGTATTTGAGACATGGGAAAATAACCACCTTTGCTCAGGGTATCTTAGTAAGCTGTTGGAAGGAGTGAAAGATTTAATAAGCTTCTCAAAATGTAATTTGCTTAGTGGGTTTGATTTAGAGTCTCTGAGTATTTTTGTATACAGAGGATATGTGCCCCCCAAAATTGAGTATTTTGGGGTCTAGAGAGTGATGGAATCTAAAACCAGCTGCAAAGACTGGTGTACCCATTGCTTGTGTGGCACGTTCCCAGTTCACCAAGTCAGAATCAGGAGACACTGAAGTGTACACATCAAAAAAGAGACATTCAGAGCGCTCTTGGCATTGAGGCTGACTCTCTGTCTGTTCTCTGGGGAAATCCTGACTGAGCACTTACGGTGATTAACACAGTCAGGAACTGCGACATCCGTATGGGTGACAGTCAGGAACTGCGACGTCCGTATGGGTGACGGGGGCTCCTGCCTCCAGGCGGTTTTCAGCTGCCCTCAAGAATCCCGGGCCCCAGGGTCGTGGGAAAATACAGTATTGTATTTTCAGTCAGAGAAAGAGATCTCCAGACGAATATTTTGAAAGTTAGCGTCCAAGGAAGAAATGTCCACAGCTGCCCAGAGCAGTGCGAGAAGTGCGAGAAGTGTTTCCATGAGTGCGACACCCGTGCCAGTTGTGTTCCTACTCACAGTATCTCCGAGGGAAGATGGTTTCCACCTGTAGGGTTGTCAGGGTGCCCCCCCCCACGCACCCTTGGGGTGTGCTGAACGGTGACTTTTTCCACATCTGGACGGAGACCTCATATCCCCTAGAGAGGAGACGGTCATGGATTTTGAACTATTTAAGGTGCTTGTTGGCCCTTTTTAAGACAAAACCAAACCAAACCTCAGTATATGCCCCACTAGCTAATCCTGTTTTTACGGATTTTGGGGGGTTTTTAATCATGGAAATCAGGATCATAGGAATCGGAGAGATCCCTCAGTCAGACCTCATTTTAACAATGTTGAGCAAAGTGAACGAGGCATGGAGCATGCGGGTGACTTTCCCTGGGTGAGTAGAAGAGCCAGTTCCCAAACTTGGGCCCGAGGCTTGCCTTTGCTCCTATGAATTGAACGTCTTTACTTTCTCTGTCATTCTGGTTTTTAAAGGCAGCAGCATCCTTGGAAAGAAGAGAAGCACCCCGGATTCAGGCTGACATCTGCTCTTAACAGGTACCCGGGTTGGTCACTCATAGAAAGAAATTTAAAGAAGACCAATTGATTTGATTTTCCTGATGTTCTTTATGTATTCTCCAGTTACTAGAGGATATGCCTGTCACATGTGTTTATAGGAAGTATTTTTAAAAAGCCTAAATCTCCCACCATTTATTGAATGTCTGCACAAACAGTACCAATCCATCGATGGGGTCCTGGGGGGACTACGGGGTTGGGTCTTACTATGTGACTTTGAGTAAGTTGTATAACTTCTCTGCGCCCCAGTTTACCCATCTGGAAAAGGCAGATCATCATACCTCTCTCAAGAGGGTGGTGTGAGAATCAAATAAGATCTGTGAGAAACAGGGGTAGCATTAGCATCCAGCCAGCGTTCCCTCCTGTCGTGATCGCGCTCGGCCCAATGCCAGGGTTGACTGTTTTGTGGAGGTCAGTGTTTTCGGTCCTGACAGCTGCCCCCAAGAACAAATATTATGTTCTGTTTTAAGAGACTAGAGGACTTGTCCAAGGCAATGTAGCTAGCATGTGATGGAACTGAGACTTTTTTTTTTAAACCATTTATAGTGTAAAATATAAAACATACACAGAAGAGAGAAGCATGACCCCAAGTCCCCGTGCCCACCCTTCAGCTTTCGTCCTCATCCATGTCCTGCCATATACCCCATCCCCGTCCCATTTCCACCCCACCCCCACCAGATCGACTACTGCCTCTGTAAATGTCTCTAACAGGAAAGATTGATGAGAACTTCTTTTAAAGAAAACACAACCACAATGCCATTTTTACACGTAACAAAATTAGTAGCGATTCCTTCATGTTAGCCAAACTCAGGCTATATACGGATTTTCCCAGTTGTCTCTCTGCGTTTGATTGATATTCTCTTGTGCCTCTTTGTATCTGTGAAGGAGCTGGAATCCAAAGCCAGGGGTCTCAGATCCCAGGGTCCATGCTCTTTCTGCTGCCTCATGCAGCTTCCGACCTGCCCTCCCCGCTCCCACTCCCACCCCATACCCTTGTCTGAACATGGCACCGCCACGGTGCACAGTCAGGCCACATGGCTTAATGGCCACCTGAGGCTGTCACCTAGAAGAGACCACAGGAAGCATTTTCAGCTAATCTTACATCTCTCACAGGTTCTTTTCATGGCAGATAGTTTGACTCATGGATGAGAAAAAGTAAATAATCATCCCTTAGAGTTAAGAGTTAAGAGTAGAAATTGGAGCCATTGGGGGCAATTTCCAGAATTTGCTGTAGATCGGGGTTTCCAACCTTTTTGTCTTAGGACCCCTTTACAGTCTTGAAAACCACTGAGGCCCTCAAAGAGTGTTTGCATATATGGCTGTGTCTGTTGATATTTATCTGTTTATAAGAGATACTTATTAATTTAAAAATTAAAGAATAGCAATAATAGATTCATGACACGTCAACATAAAAGATGGCTCCCTTTGGAAGCGCGTTATTATTTTCTAAAACGAAGAATTTACCAAAAAGGGGGCGCTGTTTTACCTTTCACGACCCTCTCGAAGGTAGCTAGGTTCTCGGTTTATGCGTTCTGTCCTTCGTGACCTCACGGGTCACTGCTAGAAACTGCTGTGCTCATGAGAGAATGAGCGCGGAAGGCAAAGAGCATTTAGTATTATTTGCAGAGTCGTCTTGACCTTGCACGCCCCCTGAGCCACGGCTATAGGCAACCTTTCACACAGGAGGACTTACTCTCACATGGAGAGAATCTGGAGCAAAGAATGCACTGGGCCCACCTGTCTTCTGTGTCGCAGGGAGAACAGGGAGCCCCCTGGGGGAGGCCAGGAGTCCAAGCTCTACGTTGTTGAAATAGAGCATTATGCCATTAGCTTCGAAGTGTGAGACTATACACGTACAGATTAAGGTCTTGTTGGGTGTGGGCCACCCTCAGAGGCTGTTCCTGAGGTGAGGGACTTCAGGTAGGTTCAGACTCCTCATCTTATGGGTGCTTGAGTTCTCTCCTCTTGGTAATTTTCAGAATATTGCATTCTCACTAAGGAAAAATGGATTTTATTACTAATGGATCTTACTAATGGATTTTTCTTGCTAATATTTTCAGAATATTGCATTCTTACTAAGGAAAAATGGATTTTCAGTCAGACTCTCTCTTCCTCCCCTTAGGACCAATTCTGATTCTGCGCTTCACACGAGTGCTCTGAGCGCCAAGCCCCAGGACCCCTACGGAGGAGGGGGCCAGTCCACCTGGCCTGCCCCATATATGGGTAAGACACACAGGCCCACTGCTCACAGCGTCTGCTTTCTCATTCTGTTTGAAGTGACTCCAGCTCTGGGATTTGTCCCTCAGTCACCTCTGTCGGCCACAACAACCACTCTTGATGTGTCTTCTGCCTCCGTCTTTTCCTCTCTGATCTACCCCAGCCTACCTGACCAACACCCTTGGCTTTGTTGTCATTTCCTTGGGGCCATCCTTGACCTTCCTCCCTTTACCAGCCCAGAACCACCCGTGTCCGTGTCACAGCCTGGAGCTCCTCTAGGCTCAGGCCTACCTTGGCAGCTGTGCCACTTGGCTGCCTTCTGCCTTCTCTCCCGCTGCTTGGTGTAGATTTCTTGAAAAGTCAGCATCCTGATGGTCTTATCTCCAGCACGGTGCATGGCACAGAGGAGTGACCCTCAGTGATGGAGAAATTACGTAGTGGCTCGCAGGCACAGAGCCCTTGCTAGAACACTCTAGGGGCTGACATCTCATCTGCCAGGAACCCAACCTGCTTCACTAAGACACACTGCAAGCCTACCTTTCCTTCCGGGGATGATAATCTAATAGGAACCATGGTCTTGCATTACCTCCTTCCTATGCAGGTTGACTCTTGTCCACAACCCTTAGGGCTAGGTGGTCGGTCTTAAAACAGGGGAGAAAATAAATCTTGGTCAAGAGAATCCCAGGCTTCCTGGTTTACTTTATTTTTGAGACCATTTGAAACCCAAATAGCCTCTGTTTGGAGACTGTTCAAGGTCTTCCTTCCTTGCACATAGTAGAGGTGGGGTTAGTAATGACTTTGCTGTGTTTGTTCCATTGGTCTCACTCGTAGATGACTGCCTTGGCCAAAACATTCCCTTACGCTTCAAGCACGAGATCTTTGAGAGTCGGTCTGGGCCATCTGGCCGTGTTTCCATCCATGGGAATGGGAGCATCAGGCTGGCAGGAATGTGGGAACTGGACAGGAGCCCGCCGCTCACTGCTCGGAGGAGCAGGGTCTATGGAGAGACGCGTGAGTTTAGCTCCAGGAGAGGCAGAGATGGGACCATATACACACAGGCCAGAAAGGCAGCAGCTGTGATCCGTGGAGGTGCCAGGAAGTACAGTGACATCCTGGTCTCCCCGGACTGGGAGGGAACCAGATGGATGGGTTTTGACCCTCGGAGCCCCTGATAAAGAGCCACCTTTCGGCCTCTGCCATACCTTCGCGTCTCCTGTCCTCTCTGCAAAGTTTTTGCTTCTGCACAAAGGGCCAGAGACCCAGAGACCAGAAGGCAACTGTAGATAATTTAAATAAAGAGCCTTTGGGGCCTGCACGCAGAGAGAGAGAGCACAGAAAGGGGTTGACTAGGTGAAGTAGTCATACCGGGAGCCGTCGGGCCTGTGAGGGGAGAGATGCGAGATGTCAGAAGGGGTGAGTGAGAAGGAATCAGGCAGAACTGTGGCAGAGCTGCTCTCGGCAGACGGAGCAAGAAAGAAATCGGGAGGAGAATTCCTGGGCCGACTCGAGAATCGAGGTGGTCACTCTTTGTCAAGTCAGCGACTCGAGATTGTGGGGCCGCAGCGTCTGTTGGGCATGGGGGGGTCACAGGGGGGAGCCTCCAGCCCCAGCGACCGAGCTGTGGGCCTGCTTGTGCACACTTGCCGTGCAAGGACAGCACAACTCAGAAACACGGCCAAATATGGATGTGTTTACATGGGAAAGCCAGTGTGTTTAAAATATTATTCAAGTCTCCAAGGGTGGGGATTATTTCTGGAGAATTATATTTGTCGGTGGGAGCTATTTTAAAGAGTTCTGTGTATTTTCCCCCTGTAATTCATTAAAAGTTTTTCATTTTCTTTCCCTTTGGATTTTAAAAATACCAGCTAGCTTGGCAAAAAGGTATTTATTATAGAACCAACCAAATAAAGTAAGGATTTAAAAAGTGATGGGAAAATGCAGTTGAAGCCCAGGATTCAGGCTCCGTAGCAGAAGTAGCAGTAACCGCTCTTTCCCTGGGAATCCTTCCTGAGCTCAGTGATGCAGCCACCATGTCCCCACTGTCTGTCTGCAAGCTGGTGATGAGGGAGTGCCTGCTCCTAACTTAGCCACATGAGCAATAAACTGGTACGTCTGTGAGCAGGACTGTGTATCCCCAGAGAATGAAGCCATTGGTCTGTTCATGCTTAAATTTTCACAGTGGTTATTGAGTTGTGTGACAATTAGGCGTCAGTGGTAAGTAGGTGATGTAAATAACAGGAATAAGCTTCTACACCAGACAAGATTTTTAGTTTCTTCTCTTTTCATTATTCAGAATCTACGAAGAGAAGCCTTGACCAGAGTTCCCTGGCGGCCGGGGTGCTTCGCCATTTCACATGCACACTGCCGGGCAAGCGTAAGGGCTCGCTGGGACCCTGGCTCTGTCCTGTAGCCCAGGACTGTCCCCTAACTGCCCCCCACTCCCACGTGGTCATGGACATGGGGGCTGGAGTGGTCCCTGTCCTTCCCGGGAGCACTCTGGAGCTCAGGACCGAAGAGTGTGGGAGAATGATCTTTTCTGCACCCACAGCTTGTAGATAGATGCTGAGCTGTACTGGTTTGGGAGCCGTAGCCCCGAACCCCTCCTCCGGGAAGAAGGCGAGTCTTGGACCTCTGTTTTAACGATCCTCTGTCCTCAGGCAAACACTGTGACCTGCACAGTTACGAAGAAGGTCTAAAATGCAAACAACCCATAAGGAAGTGAGCCTGTTAATGACCCCTGATTGCACGGAGGAGCGGGCGGGGAGGGGGAGGGCACAAACATCTCAGATCGAAAGAGGGGCGAAAGCATCACCCAGATGGCAGGAGTGCCCGAATGGGGAGGCTGATGCCCCAGAGGCTTGTTGCGAAGGGACCCAGCTCTGCAAATCCTGCTGCTGGAGGACTTTTATCCATCCGGCATGGAGCAGGCAGAGGGCACGTGGTCTGTGTTGCACTCAGGAGGTCAGCGCCCAGCGGCTCTGAGGCCTCCTGGGTGCCCAGAACACAGATGCAGCCTTGGCCGCGGCCGTCCCTTAGCCCTGTGGGACGGATGTGAGTGAGTTTCCTCTGATTCCAGATGTCCAGTCTCAGTGCTCCCTTTTTAGGCTCAGTGCTTTATTTCTAGTTGTATCCTACGGTATTTTGTCATCCAGTAATACAGATCCGGGTGCGGGTATGTCGGCTCTGCGTTAGCTTGGCTCTGACAAACCAGTCCTGATCGTCACCATTGTTCCGCTTACCTGGACGCTGAACCTGGGGGCCTCACCCTCCCTCCCACAGCCCTCACAGCAGTCAGCAGCCAAGTCCCAGCCCTCCTGCCCGCAGCGAGCCTCAGAGCAGCCTCTCTCCTGCCCTCAGTGCCTGGCCCCCCTTCCTTCTTGCCCGGACTGGCCTCCCAGTTTCCCACACCGTCTCCCTGCCTTTGGGCCTTCTCCTCTCCGTCCATCTCACACGCGCTGCTGGAACACTCTCTCCAGAGCTCTGCTGTCATCCTGTCACACCCCTTCCGTGTCTCCCGCTGAGCCACCGGCAGACTGCTCCAGTCCAGCCTCATCTGCCGTGTCCCTCGCCCCCCGTCTCCCGCTCCAGCCCAACGCTATTCTTGCCCCTGCCAGACACATTCGGCCTCATGTCCCCTTTCCTGTCCTCCTCCTCCCGTCTCTGCACGGGGGTGTCCCCTTCAACCTCACTCCCCAGTGTCCACATCCCTCCCATTACAGCAGCTGGACTTCCTGGAGGCACACAGGCCAGTTCTAGTCCCAGAACTTAGCGGTGCAGCACACGGTGCCTGCCTCAGGGCTGCTGTGAGGACAATACGGACTGCCTTGCAGTGCTGTGAAGCCTGGGCCGTGGTATGCGAGCCGTAATGCTGGCTCTCATTATGGTCATCCTCGTCATTATCCTTCAGGGCCTAACTGCAGTGCCACCTCCTCCATGAAGCCCTCCTTCTGTGCCCATCTGAGGGAGAGGGGTGGCACGAACAGGAGAGCCACCCAGTTTCCTCAGGTAGCCCTCCACCGGGTCCTCGTGTTCCAGGGCCAGGGCAGCTATACTAAGGGAGCGAGGGGGGCTTGGGGTCTTGATGAAGCGATGTAGGCTCATACCATGCCAGGTTGCTGAGTGAAACCAGTCTGTTGTTTGCAATGGGATAATCCTGGTGTCGTGGTCAGAATGGTCACGTTCCCAGCCCCTTCCCAAGATGAGGGCCCCAAGGAAGCCAAAAGATGCATGAGAAGTTTCTTTTCCATCCTGCTGACAGTTGCCGTTGTAGAGCTTCACCTTCCCTCTCTCTGCACCTCATTTTCTGATGCTCTGCTCACCTTGCTTTGTTTTTTGTCTGTCTTAAGGTTTTATTTTATTTATTTTTATTAAGTGGGCTCCACGCTGGGTCTGGAGCCCAACATGGGGCTTGAACTCATGACCCCGAGATCAAGAGTGCAATGCTTAACCTACGGAGCCACCCAGGCACCCCGCCCTTAAGATTTTATTTTATTTTATTTTATTATTATTATTTTGTAAAGATTTTGTTTATTTACTTGACAGACAGAAATCACAAGCAGGCAGAGAGGCAGGCAGAGAGAGAGGAGGAAGCAGGTTCCCTGCTGAGCAGAGAGCCCGATTCGGGGCTTGATCCCAGGACCCTGAGACCATGACCTGAGCAGAAGGCAGAGGCTTAACCCACTGAGCCACCCAGCCCCCCCACCCCGCCCTTAAGATTTTAAAGTAATCTCTAAATCCACTGTGGCGCTCAAACTCACAACCCCAAGATCAGAAGTTGCCTGGTCTACTGAGCCAGCCGGGCAGCCCTCACCTTGCCTTCTTTGGAGATGTCAAATCAGAATTCAGGTCTAGCCTCGTCCAGGTCCCTCAGAAAGTGGGCCAAGGATGGTCTGCGGACAGTCCTCAGAGGTGATAGTTAAAAACAGATTCCTGGGCCCATTCTCACTCCCTCCGAATCAGTCTTTGAGGCTTGGGCCCACAAAGCTACATCCTAACAGGCTTTTACCCAAGTCTTTCTGTGCACTAAAATAAAGTCTTTTTTTTTTTAAAGATTTTTTATTTATTAATTTGACAGAGAGAAATCACAAGTAGATGGCGAGGCAGGCAGAGAGAGAGAGATAGGGAAGCAGGCTCCCTGCTGAGCAGAGAGCCCGATGCGGGACTCGATCCCAGGACCCTGAGATCATGACCTGAGCCGAAGGCAGTGGCTTAACCCACTGAGCCACCCAGGCGCCCCTAAAATAAAGTCTTAAATTACTAAGTTGATTTCTGCTTCCTTGGGCTGAGAGAAGTTCTGTCTTCATGAGCGTGCTGGGTTTATCAGCCTGTTAGTGCTCCTGGGGATTCTCAGTGTTGCCCCCACCTCAGACTCTACCGAAATGGTCGGTCTTCTACCTGTTTTCGAGAATTTGCTTCAGCGTTCCAGCTTCTCACTGGTCCTCTCCCCCCTGGCCTAGCACACCCTCCTTGCAGGAACTTGACGAATCCATGTTGAAAGAATGATCATTACAGCTGGTGTTGAAGCTGTAGAGGCTTATCAGGTTCTCCAGAAACTTATCAAAACTTTAAGAAAGCATTTAAGTATATTTAAAGGCTCAGAACTTAAAACTTTGTCCTGATTTTTTATTGAAAACTCATTTAGGGGTGCCTGGGTGGCTCAGTTGGTTGGGCGACTGCCTTTTGCTCAGGTCATGATCCTGGAGTCCCAGGATCGAGTCCCGCATCGGGACTCCCTGCTCAGCAGGGATTCTGCTTCTCCCTCTGACCTTCCCCCTCTCATGCTCTCTCTGTCATTCTCTCTCTCAAGTAAATAAATAAAATCTTAAAAAAAGAAAGAAAGAAAGAAAACTCTTTTAGTGTATTTGCTCCAAGGAGGATGGTCACCTAATTCATGGGTTTTAGCTTAGAACAATGGAAAATACTATGGTTGGTCATCTGCAGTATATTTTATGGATTAAAAATATTTGATTCATAAATAAATAAAATCTTAAAAAAAAATATTTGATCCAGCCAGAATTTATTCCAAGTCAAATGTTTAAAACTTTGTGAATAGCTATCATATATTCTATTTAAATTGACAGAGACTAGATAATTTTTAAAAAAATAACTTGACTCTTTTCAAGCAATACATATAACAACATTCAACATGGGACTTGCAGTCTGTCCCTCTAAACATGCATGGTTCGTGTGAGCCAGTCACGTAGATTTTTGGAGTTACCAGCCCTTCCCCCACCCCTGCAACTTGCAAGAGTTTTGATCTGAACTTCTTTATTTTGTGATTTGAATAGAGGTTCTCAGACTTTGTACGTTGTTCTTTCAAGACAGAGGCTGTTTTTTAAAATAAATTAAGACTGAGATCATTTTAAAGGAAGAGTAGAAAGGAGCCAATTCTTGACTCAAATGGGCCATACCTATTCTAATTTTAGTAACACTAGTGCACCTTGGATGAACATCAGCATACCAAAATCACCCTGGAATTTTCACGATTCTATTTCAAATCAGAAAGAGTCACTAATTCTTAGATAAATAAAATTGAAAGCACCACATAAAAGTGTGTTTTTTTTCCCTTTCCCACCAGGTTTCTGTGATGGTGAGAACGACATACATGGGGAAGGTATGACCTGCTTTCACCTGCCGGCACTGAGCACAGCATCTCTAGGCTCCCTTCACGCTCCCAAGACTCCTGCTCTCAGGACTTTACCAAGTGCCCATGGCAGCTGCTCGGTTCACTTTCTGAGAGGCCGTATAAAATCCAGGCTAGCCATGATCAAGGGCATGGGAAGGAACCATGTACTTAGATCACAAAGGCTCCCTGTCATCTGAGTCCTCACAGTCCCATGGTCACGAGGTTGTGCAGGGAAGCAAAACTGTATCCGTATCCACATGAAAGTAGGAATGAGTCAGTCACTCGGACCATTAATTATCCCAAGGCCCCTTCCTTCTTAGCTGTCTGTTCCTACTTAGAAAGTTTTGCAAGTCAGTAATTGACACACGTAAGTAAACAATGCCAGAAAAAGGCAAATTGGTTGCAAAACGAAATTGCAGATCTGGCAGGAGATACTGAGCTTCGTGAAGCCAGCTGCTGTCGGAGATGTACCGAGATGACCCCCGAAGCCACTAACAAAGGAAAGAGTGACACGGTTCTTCTATTCATTCGGAACCACCGGGCACTGTTTTCTTTCTCTGAATCTCTATAACCTGAGCTTTAACTTGGCCAAATAAGCTCTTCAAGAGAGAGTGGCTGGAGTACCAGAATTAAGAGAGACCTCTGGGAGCGCTGGGGCAGGCCCGAGGAGCCGAGCAGACCTGACCGCCGTCTTCCTGGCGCCGAGAAAAGAGCACTGCATCTCAGACTCTCCTCTGCAACTTTGGTCTCTGTTTCAAGTGACTTCTTTCCGGGTTCTGTTATTCTTGGGTTCGGAGACTGTCCTGTGTGGGGCTGAGACGAGGCAGCCATGACCGTCACTGAGACCTAACAGCATTCCTAGTTTCACAGTCACTGGTGTCTCTCGTGATGTATCCCCTTCCTGACATCAGATGACATGATCCGCGTTTCACCTGGCCAGACTGAGAGCGATAACGCAGAAAACCGTGGGATGGTCCCTCAGCACAGAGCTGGCCATCCCACAGCTCTGCCTCAAGCCCTCTGGGTTTTCAGTTCCCTTCCCTCTCCCAGCCCGTCACCAGGCAGCCCCATGGCCGCCTTGTCTTCCCTATGGTGTTTCTCTTGTCTTGTTTATCCTCATTTCATCCCTCCTGGGCCACTGTGTGATCCCCATTGCATCGGCTTCCACCATCCATCTCCTGGCCAAGGTTGGGGGCCCGTCGATCTGGCCTTGACCTTCTAAACTGGATCTCCTGCCACTCCTTTACTTAGGCCATGCTCCACTGAGAAGAGCAGCTCGACTCCATAGTGATCCACCCTCTAGTCTGTCCTCATTTCTAGGCCATTTTTTCTTTTCATTTTTCTTTTTTTCTAAAAAGATTTTATTTATTTATTTATTTATTTATTTGAGAGCGAGAACATGAGAGGGGAGAAGTTCAGAGGGAGAAGCAGACTCTCTGTGGAGCTGGGAGCCCGACACGGGACTCGATCCCAGGACTCCCGGATCATGACCTGAGCCGAAGACAGTTGCTTAACCAGCTGAGCCACCCAGACACCCTAGGCTTTTTTTTCTTATCTCTCCATCTCCGTAATGCCCTTTTCCTGTGTCTCCAAAGTCCTTTGCTCAGTGCCCGGCTGCAGAGGCCCACACCAGCTCTTCCCCAGTCAATACACAATGCCATATCAGTCATTTTTTGCGAAGATGATTTGGCTGAGGGTAGGATGGCTGCCTTCTAAATGGAGTGAATATGTCTTTTTCCCCCTTCAGTGCTGTCTTTTCCGGGCCCACTGAAGGAAGAGAATCTGTTAAACGTTCCCAAGCCACTGCCGAAGCAACTGTGGGAGACCAAGGAGGTAGGGGAGTCGTCTGTGTTTGTTATCACTGAATATACTTACGAGGTCACTAAAATCCAGCAGTGGGGGAGATAAGAGCTGAGAAAAAAGGAAGCAAAGATGTCAGGGGACAGAAATGGAAGAGTGTATTAGGGAATGATTGTTTAAATGAAACTGACCACAACTGTGTCGATGAATTAGGACAGGTATCTCTTGATGCTGTTCACGCAACTCACACAGTTTTCATGCGCATTTACTCATTCAGAAAGTCCTATCCATCCTTCACTCCTCATTTGTGTTTCTAGAAGCTCCGAAGCCCGGTGACTAGTCATAAGCAGATTTTTCTGTTTTAGAGCCAAACCTTCTCCCCATCACCAGCTTCTGTGCGTGGCTGGTTCACCAGATACCTGTCTCTTTAATGAAGGGTGTTTGACCTGAGTCCTTGGAGTCAGTAAGTTGACTTCTGTTTTGTGACTTCTGGGAGCCTCTGAGTATTTGCGTGTACAGCTTTGCCAGCTGCCTGCCACCACGGCTCTTGTGAACCTTGCCAGCTGTGGAAGGAGCGAGGCCCCATGGAACTTGACGTGGCCTCTCTTCCCGTAGGGAAGCTGTGTTTCCTTTGAAAGAAAGGGTATTAGTGATGCTTGTACTGCCTTATGGTCAGATTCCCAGTTTCTTCTGCCAGATCTACCAGAGTCACCATTAGCATTAAGGGTGGGCTTGAAAAGACATTTTTTAATAAAAGCAAGATATACATGATGTTTCATCTTTTGGGGATGAGAGGGGAGATAACATTTTAAATGCATGTACTTCGGGGCACCTGGCTGGCTCACTCAGAAGCACGCGAGACTTTTGATCTCAGGGTCAGGAGCTCGAGCCCCACGTTGGGTGTACAGGGGACTTAAATAAACTGAAATAAAAAATGAACATACTATAACAGGAGGAGGGGCCATACTGTCCTTGTGACCGTGGGAGGCTTGGGTGGTTTTGGAGGACAGCACCACCTTCTCCAGCGGGAAGGGTGGTAGCACCCACTCTTCCCCAGGTGCCAGGGACTGCTGTCTCTGGAAGGAGGAGCTCACCCTACTTCTTAGGGATTTGCAGCACTCCGTAAGCGATTTCTGGTAGAAGAGTTGAGTCAGTGGTACATTCATTTTTCCCCACGGTCTTTTTATCGAGCCCTTATCACCAGGCCCTCTAGCTGAATATTTATGAATGAACAGAGTTAAAAACCCTGCCCTCCTGAAGCTTAAGTTCTAGTGGAAATACATGTTTCCTTCTGAGGTTAATTTCCTCCTCCTTCACCCTGTTTTGTTTTTGTGTTTTTTTCCTTTCCTCTGAGGCCAGTTCGAAATATAATGTTGATTTAAAAACTCTCTTAACAGCATTGGCCTTTTTGGATTTTTTTTTTTAAGATTCTATTTATTTATTTCACAGACAGAGATCACAAGTATGCAGAGAGGCAGGCAGAGGGGGATGGGAAGCAGGCTCCCTGCTGAGCAGAGAGCCTGACGCAGGGCTCGACCCCAGGACCCTGAGATCATGACCCGAGCCGAAGGCAGAAGCTTTAACCCACTGAGCCACCCAGGCACCCCAAAACATTGGCTTTTTTTTTTTTTTTTAATTTGACAGGCAGAGATCACAAGTAGGCAGAGAGGCAGGCAGAGAGAGAGGAGGAAGCAGGCTCTCCGCAGAGCAGAGAGCCCGATGTGGGGCTTGATCCAAGGACCCTGGGATCATGACCTGGGCTGAAGGCAGAGGCTTTAACCCATTGAGCCACCCAGGCGCTCCACGTTGGCCTTTTTGAAGGAAATAGTATTCACCTAGGAGATAATTAACAAGGCAAAAATTAAGAAAACTCACTAATGTCATGCCCCCCTTGTGCCAGGAAAAATCCGGTCCGAACTGAAATGGCTGCCCCGTGTATGTGCTCCTTACCGTGCTGGGAGCCCAAGACACTTACAAAGACACTTTCAAAAAACTTGAATTTGACTTTCCAGTGAGTAATCCCAGGCTTTTTGTGTCTCTCCCCAGATTCAGTCCCTGTCAGGGCGCCCTCGATCCTGTGATGTTGGAGGTGGCAAGTAAGTTTTGCTCTTCCTGTTCAAGGCTCAGAGACCAACTGTCCCCAAGGTTTTTCCCTAAGGAAAGTCTTGAGACTTCTTTGTCCCAAAACTCTGAGCAACTTCCCTTGTAAGGTGTAACTTGGAAGTCAGCCGAACATTCACAAAAACAGCAGCTCCCGTGGTAGTCACATTTCATTTGTTTCAAATAATTCAGTGGCCGAACGGCCCTAGCAAGCTACGGTGTCATAAATACACTTAAGAAGAGCACAGCTGAGTGTCGGTGAACACACCCGCCAATGCAGATGGACAGCGTGTCTGTGCGCACTTCCGGCCGCCGAGCCTCACACTTAGATGTTTGAAACCTCCCAGCAGGTAGATTTTACCAGTTTTTAAAACTCAGTGCCTGCCGCCCATCAGTCAGAGAGCCTGTCCACTGTCAGGGTGAGCCACCCTGGTTCTCAAGTTCACTTTCCTAGTCCTTGACCTTTGACCCTATCACCTTTCCTCTACATTCAGCCAATCAGAAAAACAAGGTACCACATTCAGTTTTCTACAACCAAAATCTTTCTTCCTCATCTGCCAAATTGGACAGCTTTCCTTCTTCCCCACGTCCTCCCAAACCTGCCAGTTCCGTCCATCCCCCTACCTGTACTGGGAAGAGGGAGGCCCCCAGGGAGGCAGGTTCAGCTTCCCTCCTGGCCCGGATTCCCCTGGCCATTCTCTCCTCCTGGTCTCAGAGACACAGGTGTCCTCCTGGCCAAGGCTGACGCCTTACCCACTCCCTGGTCCTTGCCCGCACTGGCCTTTCTGAGGCCTCTCCCTCCTCCCTGTCCTGCCCTCCCCTGGGTGTTCAGCCTTGTCTGCCCTGGTAGGTTTTCTCTCTGTGTTTAAATGTACTCACTAAGGAGTCTGCACAGAAAAAATCCTTACCCCTGCATTCCCTTGTAGTTACTTACAGTTACTTCCTTCCTGCTCGTTTCCAGAATTCTTAGCCACACTTTGGAAAGAGTATTTACTTCTGAGGCTTCTCCCCTGACTGCTTGTCCACTCTGCAGCCCACAGTGGCCTGGCCTCCAGCCGCACTGTTGCAAGGGAGCTGTCCTCAGGAGACATCCCTAGTACGCGTCCTCTTGTCCTGTGGAAACTCGGTGTCTAAGACAGAATTCCTTGTCATCCCCACAGCACACGCCCACCACCCCAGTCTGCTCATACGCCTCAGTGTCCCCATGCTGGAAAGTCAGGAGTCCTTCTCCAGTAGTGCCTTCTGTCTCTTCGACTCAGTCCCCACGCTCTGTCTTCGCTCTGTCTCCCTTGACTACCAAGCCCCACCAGCCACCACTCACCTCTCTGCCGCCAGGCTCCGCTCCGTATGCCAGTCCTCCTCCCCCGTCTGTTAGCCACATTGTCCTCCGTGGGATTATGTTTTTTCCTGCTTCCCACCTTCCACCGGCTTCTTTCAGTCTGAGCCTCATGTGCTCTCTGCCTACCTGTCCAGTCCTGCCGCCCTCACCACTACCTCTCCTGAACTTGACCTTCGTGTCGTAGTTCCTGCTGTATCTAAATTCCTTGGGCACACTGTGTGGTTTCATGCTTCCCTGCTTTGCCCATGCCGTGAACTCTGCCTGAACTGGTTTTCCCGCCGAGACCCACTGGGGCTTGGAACTCAGCCCAGGAGCCCTCCAGGAAGCCCCCCAGCCCGCTGGTTAGTCCCTCCACACCTCACGCCACTCCAGACTTGTATCATGTGGCTATCTCCCTGCCTTGTCTGAGTCTTCTGTGGCCCTGATGCCCGTGGCTGGTCCCTGGGAGGTGCTGTTGGACAGCAGCGCCCTCGGCGGCATCCACTACCACCCCCCCACTCCCCGCTAGCGTCTCCTTCCTCCGGCTCCTCTCTTCTTCAGCCTCGTGGGTCAGACCTGGGCCGTCGCTGCCTCACTCTCTGCCCCCTTACACCGTCCTCCAAGCTGTGACCGCAGTGGCATTTCTGAAGTGTCGTTCTCCAGCTTACACTGGGCTCCCTACCTCCCACAGCCTCTGGTCAGACTCTTGAGAACAGCATGTCGTCTTACCCTTGCTCACTTCTCGCCCCTCCTACCTCCTCCTGCTCCCCACCTTTTCCTCGCTCTGCCATGACGTCTGAGCACCCTGTCACGTGCTTGGTAAAGCGTTCCCTTCCCAGCCCAGCAGCTCCTGCAAGTCTGGTCCCTAATGATCAGCCCACCCCCTTCAGCCCTGGCCCCATGCTTCCTTCTACATTGCAAATGCTTGCTTTACCACTCTTCTGTCTCTCCTGTCTGCCCATGAACCCCAAGAGCAGTGCCCCTCAGACCGGGGCTAGGCAGCCTCCCCCAGAGCCCCACACTTTAGAGACCCCGTTCCCATGGGGTCTGGAGTCCAAGGGGCCGCTGGGGAACCACACCACCTGCCTGATGGATGCAGTCGAGGGGGCGTGGAGTATGGCCAGGGCTTGGCCTGTAGGCTGGGAGAGCTGCGTGGGGCCCCTGTGGTTGCGGAGCAGGCTGGGGCGCACTGAGGACCACGGCCACCTCCCGTATGTCCCAGGGCAGAGCTTCCAGGAGTCAGAGGATTCTGAATTTGAATCTGACCTTCCAGGCTCTTACGGAGGTGTCATTTGTCAGGACAGAAACATAGACCATAGTTCAGTTAAGGGTGTGTTAATTTGATTCATAACTTTTAGACGTGTAAACAGATGGTACGTGGGCCTCCACGCGCACTCTCGCTGCAGACCTGCAGATGCCAGGGGCGGGCCTGACGGCGAACCCACACGCTCGGCTCCTTGGTCTTTGTAGCACCAGCTCAGCCCAGCGCCTGGCACACAGCAGATAAGCGAATGCTAACACCCCTTTCTCTCTTTAAAATTGATGAAAACTGTAACTAAATATATCTTGGAGGGTATCTGCTCAAGGCAGAGAGACTTGTGTATGTGTGTGTGTGTGTAGGAAAGATACTTTTAAAATCTAGAAAAAGAAGCATGCAAATACAAAGTAGTGCCTCCCGTTTTATATAGGGCCTTATGGTTTTCAGAGAACTTTTACACCCATCGTCTGATCTGGTCTTGGAAAAATATTCCTGCAGAGTAGGCATAGATGACGTCCTTAGTCTGACTGAACCGGTAAGGCCATTGCCCTTCAGAGAGTTAAGCCGAGGAGGCAGGTCCTCAGAACGCGGCAGTCTCCGCTTCTGTAAGGACTTGGGTTTCCGATGCCACAGCCTTTCCCTGACAAGTCTCTCCTATTCCCTAGCCACCAAATGCACTAGAGAAAGTAACACTTCTCTCTTTTTTTTTCAGTGCTTTTCCACACAATGGTCAAAACATAGGCCTCTCACCCTTTCTGGGGACCCTGAACACTGGGGGGTCATTGCCAGATCTAACCAACCTCCACTACTCTGCGCCCGTGCCAGCCTCACTGGACACCGGCGACCACATCTTCGGTAGTATGAGTGTGGGGAATAGCATGGGCAACCTGCCGGCTGCCATGACTCACCTGGGCCTACGGAGCTCTTCTGGTAAGTGTCCCCCACCCAGTGAGGACGTGCTCACGTATGTGCACCGGTGGCTTGATCACAGGTGGTCCCAGTGAGTGAGAATGAGTCATCTGAGTTAGAGATAGCGATGTACCTGTTCCTGGAGCTCTTGACCCTGCTGACTTTTCCCTTTGGTCTGTTTCTGCTGGATTCCATGAGCTCTGGAATGCTCTGCTAGACCTCCTCCTTCATTGTCTTCAGCAGCCCAGGTGTCCTGGGACTTGGAGAGTAAGATGCAAAAGCCAAGAAGAAAGTGTCCATTCCATGCCCTGTTCACTGAACAACATTAGTGGCGCTTACGAACATGCCACAATGGTTTATCATTACAGCTATCTTTCTAAAACCCTCTCATTTCCCACCGGGTTTCAAAAGAGAATATTTTGAATTTTAGAACATTTATACTGGCTATGATGAAACTGTTTTATACTCCAGAGATACGCATAGTAAATAGGAATCTGCCAGCTTATTGGTTCAGGTCTTCAGAAGCGCTTAAAGGTTCGCATGAGGCTGTACGAATGCTGCCCGCAGTGTGACCTGGGTTTTCCTGCACCATGTGTGAGCGCCTGCAGCCCAGACCCCATGCTGAAACCTGTCCATGTTTACCTGAACCTCGACAGACGCCCGCCGATGTCTGAGGCAGGCGTTGGTCTCTTACTCCCAGGGCTGCGATTCAGCCCCTGGCTGGCTGGGTCCGAAGAGCTGTGGTGTGGACCATTTCCTTAGGAGGGGGTCCCCAGTGGTGGTCCACCAGTGGGGGACATGGCTGCTGGTTTCCACTCTGGGTTCAACAGGACTTGTCCATGCAAATCAGAATCCACCACTCACCTGACAGAGCTCCCCTTTACAGCAGTCATCTGGAAGGTTCTCTAAAGCTTGCAGAAGGTGCTGCCATTGTCCCCCATAATTTTAGGTTTGAAGAATTGATTTGAGATAACCTCTACTTACTCACTTAGGTCATTTTATTAATCTGCTGCTCTTCCAAGTGTCATGGTGAATTCTACATGAACAAGGACATCCAAGGTCACACAAATAATGCAACATCGGCAGTTAGCTCCCTGGGGCCTTGGGGAAGCTGGCATTCTCCAGGGAAGCCTCTGATGCGTTGCTTCAACTGAAAATCCTGTGTTTATCATTGTGTGTTATTTTCCTCAAAACATCATTTTGTCCAGAACTGGATTCAAGATTCTATAGTTTCTAGGCATTCCTTAAGATGCATGGTGAACAAACTCATAGAAACATGTCTGAGCTTTCCTTCTGAATGAGTGACTTTGTTTCTTTTTTTTTTATTTTTTTTTAAAGATTATATTTATTTATTTGACAGAGAGAGATCACAAGTAGGCAGAGAGCTAGGCAGAGAGAGAAGGGGAAGCAGGCTCCCCGCTGAGCAGAGAGCCCAGGAAACTGAGATCATGAGCTGAGCCGAAGGCAGCGGCTTAATCCACTGAGCCACCCAGGCACCCTAGTGACTTTGTTTCTTAACCAAAGCTCACGTCTTCAGCTCTGATTGGGACTCGAGTCAGCGGAGCTTTCCGGGGAGCTACATAGGGTTTTACCAGAGACCTTTCCGGGGAGCTACATAGGGTTTTACCAGGGAGCTTTCCGGGAAGCTACATAGGGTTTTACCAGAGACCTCCTTCCTGTGTTTAGAAAAATCATTTTCCAGGAAAAAAAAAAAAAAAAAAAGAAGCTTTATTTTGTCCTTGCTCCATTGCAGTAACTCTTATCGAACACTTAGTTTTTTATGAACGTAAAAGAACACACATTTGTACGCACCCGGGCTGCTGGTCCCAGAGTAATAGGCTGAACTTTGAAACACAGGCACTGCCTTCTGAGATACACAGAAGCATCATTAAGTCACAGAGCAAAGCCACTCCGTGCCTGGCCCGGTGCCAAGGCTCTGGCAGGACACAGGACATGGTCCCCGGCCTCACGGGCTTGTGCCCTGGCAGTGTGTCATGGAGATGCCTTTCCCAAACTCTCCAACTCAAGTTAAAAATTGCAGCCCCTCCCCCCAAATAACGCAGAGCACCAGCAAAAACTTCATTTTCCATGAATTGGAATAGACTGTGACGAACAATTTTTCAGGAGCCAGGAAAACAGGAGACATGAGAGGGGGGTCCCTTCCTGTGACTGTTGGGGTGTTCACAGTATTTTCAGGGTCCCCGAGGCAGCGCCCCAGAGCCATGACTCTCAGAGGAAGGCAGCAGAGGGTCCGGGCAGGGTGCCGGGACAGAGGCATTGGGGGGCTCTGAACAGAATGTGTGCACAGCCCTGGGGTCTCTTGCCCAGGTGGCTGTGTACACGTGTCCTCGTGAGTCAGACTCCCTGTCATCCCACTGCCACCAGCCCTCAGTGTGGGCGCAGCCGTTCTCTACTGTGTGCACAGGAGGACAGCTGCCCCAGAGCCGCCCCATCACAGAATCAGCATCAGAGACCGATAGGTGGAAGTTAAGTGTTCTTGAGTCTTTGGAAAATGAAAGCTTTGTCCTGCAGTTACCCCAAGTGACCTGTGCCTTTGTTGTCCCTAGGTCTGCAGAGCTCTCGGAGCAACCCCTCCATCCAGGCCACGCTCAATAAGACGGCCCTGTCCTCCTCCCTGAACAGCCACCCGCAGACGTCCGCCCCCAGCGCCTCCGCCCTTCACCCTTCCCTCCGGCTCTTTTCCCTCAGCAACCCGTCCCTGTCCACCACAGCCCTGAGCGGCCCGGCCCGGCGGAGACAGCCCCCCGTCAGCCCACTCACGCTCTCTCCGGGCCCCGAGGCGCAGCCGGCCTTCAGCAGACAGCTCTCGGCCACCAGCCCCCTGAACCCGTATCCTGCGGCGCAGGTGAGAGCCAAGCCACGGTCCGACGGGGAGGCATGCAGGGCCTGATTGGGGTCCCCTCAGCAGGTGAGGCCGCGAGGTCTCCCCTGAGATCGCGGGGAGCAGGTGTGAATGCCTCGGGAAGCCCTGCCGGTGTCCTTCCGGCGTCTGCTGTGATGATCACTGGTGGGCAAGCAACCACCTTGGGCTTGGGGCCTGGGAGGGCGTGGAGAACACTCCAGACGTGTCTTGTGTGGCTCGGGGAGACCAGGCCCGGGCTTTAACATTGGTGTGGAAAATGATCAGAAACTGAGTCTGTGAGTATTTTAAGCCACAGGGGAAAGCCAAAGACCTTTAATACCTCCCTGAAGCTTTGGTATTGGGTAAGACCTCTTCCCTAAACACGCCTACAGATGTGAGAAGCAGTGCTTTTACTGCTCATGGCATGAGTGGGATTTAATAAAGATCCTCCACAGAAGGACCCAAAGGAGTCTGTTCAGAAGGAGGCACATTTTGGGACCCCTGGCTGGCTCAGTGGGTAGAGCATGTGACTCTCGATCTTGGGGTCGTGAGTTCAAGCCCCATGTTGAGTATAAAGATTAAAAAGTAAAGTAAAGGGCCCCTGGGTGGCTCAGTGGGTTAAGCCTCTGCCTTCGGCCCAGGTCATGATCCCAGGGTCCTGGGATCGAGCCCCACATCGGGCTCTCTCCTTGACAGGGAGCCTGCTTCTCCCTCTCTCTCTCTGCCTGCCTCTCTGCCTACTTGTGACCTCTCTGTCTCTCTCTGTCAAATAAACAAATAAAATCTTTAAAAAAAAAAAAAAAAAAAAGTAAAGTAAAAATTAAGAAGGAAGCAGAAAAGAAAAGGAGAAAGGCGCATTTTGAAATCACAAGCCTGTTACAGAAATTCAGATGTCAAAACATCATATTTTTGTCTTGCTGACTTTGTTTTTATTCTGAGCACTTAGGGTGGTTCTTACTATAATCATCAATGAATATATTTTCAACCTATTGGTCCCTCCCTAGATACACTGTGACATCATTTACTCCCCACCTCGCCATAAATGAGTCATGATTTAGCAAGAGTTGACAGAACACAGCGGAAGGACTTAGCAGATCTAGTCATTACTCACTCGTAACATGAGTAATCCCTTTCGGGAGAGGGTGAGAGGGTATTTCATAATTGTTTTTTTTAATGGTTCTTTTTATGTTATTGGATTGCTAATTTAATTTTCTTTTGCAAGTTTATTTTATAGGTTGTAAGAAATGTTACTCTTGCTTTCTAGCTACATTTTAAGGAGAGCTGTAGGTATAGAGAGCATCCTTTACCAGATGTTTCCATTTATTTTTGTTTGCCTAATATTAAAATTTTTTAAAAAATCAGTGTTATCCCTGCACAGAGTTTCATAAGAAAGGGCTTGTTATGGAATAACATTGTCTTCCCCTCCCCGACTCCCTGTACTTCTCACTCCCTAGAGATGGCGCCTTCAACACTTTAGCTAATCTCTTTGGTATAACCGTATTATTTCATGCTTGTTATGTTTTTAGTGTTAGGTATTTTCTGATGCTATCCTACCATTAGGATATGGTTCTCTTTCACCTCTCCCCACCCACCCACCCACACGTTTCTTCCTCATTCGCACTGGGCTTTGTTTTTTCATCAGAGCAATATTCGGTGTTTAGTGTTTTCCCAGTTATAATAGTGCAGAGTTGAACCACTTAATATGCCATGAAATAACAAAATGGAAAATATTTTTCTCCTGGGAGTTAATAAATGTCTTACTTTATTGTTAGTCTGCTTTTCTACGTATGTATTTCTTATCCCAACCCCACCTCTTGGAGTCAGGTAGGTCTCCTCTCAGTAGATTTAAAAACAAGCCCTCCGTGGGCGCCTGGGTGGCTCAGTCAGTTAAGCGTCTGACTTCAGCTCAAGTTCATCTCAGGGTCGTTTAAGATTGAGCCCCAGGTGGCATAGGGCTCCCTGCTCAGCGTCTGCCTGTGCGCTTGCTCAGTCTCTCAAATAAATACATAAAATCTTCAAAACAAAACAACAGGGAAAAAACCAAGCCTTCCAGTAGATTTCCGAGGAAGGCTATGTGAGCCTGGCATGATTCAACTATGTCCTCCTTCTACCCATCATTTAGCTCATAATTGGCCAGATACAGAATTCAAATCTGAAATAATTTTCTCTTAAAATTTTGAAGGTATTAATTCTTTGCCTTTTAGTTTCTAGAGTTGCTAATGAGAAATCCAGTGCCATTCTAATTCTTTTTTTTTTTAATATATGTATTTTTTAAGATTTTATTTGACAGAGAGAGCTCACAAGCAGGCAGAGAGGCAGGCAGAGAGAGAGGAAGGGAAGCAGGCTCCGATGCGGGGCTTGATCCCAGGACCCTGGGATCATGACCTGAGCCGAAGGCAGAGGCTTAACCCACTGAGCCACCCAGGCGCCCCTCCAATTCTTAATACTTTGAACAAAATGTCTTTTTCCCCTCCAGAGGCCTATAAGATCTTCTTTTTATTTCCCAGAGTTCTGAAGCTTCAACATCACATGAGTCTGGATATTTGGTGGGTTTCCTCAATCTGGAAACTCCTATCATCCTTCATTTCTGGAAATTTCCTGGATGGTTTCTTCCCTTTGATTTCTCTGTGTGCTCTTTCTGGAACACCTGTTGTTGAATCTTGGACAGCCCATTCTTTCCCTCTCATACCCTGTTTTTTTCCCTTCTCTTCTCGTCTCCTAATCTTTTCACCCTGCTGTCTGGGAGAGCTTCTCACCTTTATCTTCCTGCTGTTACACTGAGTTTTCATTTCTGAGTTCATCCTTTTAAATTCCCAAGAATTCTCTTCTGTCCTTTGAGTGAGTGTTCCTTTTTATAGCATTATACACTCGTCCTATGGATGCAATATCATTTTTTCATCTCTCTGAGGTTTTCAGTAGTAATTTTCATTCTAGTTTGTGCTTTTTTTTTTGTAACATAAGTTTTCCATGTAGCATAAAAGTAGAGAATATAATTGAACAAATCCTTCTATACCTGTCATCCAGCCTCAACAACATTTTTGAAATCTTGTTTCATCCACATCCCCACTTTGAAAAAAAAAAGTATATAGAGATACACATCGTAAATATTTTTTATGTATTTTTAACAGATTTAACAAGGATTTTTCAATAGTTTAAATAGTATAATAATTTGGTGTTTCTCTAAAGATTTTTAATTTATTTTTGTGAGAGAGAAAGAGAGAGAAAGCACAGGCAGAAGGTGGAGAGAGGGAGAAGCAGACTCCTCGCTGAGCAGGGAGCATGATACAGGACTTGATCCCAGGGCCCTGGCATCACGACCTGAGCTGAAAGCAGACGCTTTACCAACTGAGCCACCGAGGCCCCTGATAATTTTGTTTTTCATGACAATTTCTTCCCGCACGGACTTCTCCAAGTTCCTGTTCCTTGTATGTCTGCCTTGGTCTCTGATTTCCATTCAGAGGCTTTCCTCACAGTCTGGTGACTTTTGGCACTCGGCACACGTTTAAGCTCAGGGCCCAGAAGCTGCATAGACGGGCGGGCTTGTTGAGCGTAGACCGACCCGGCGTGGCCATTTCCCTGGGGTGCCCTCGGGTGCCCAGGATTCTCTCTCCAGCTGGTCCAATCTCCAGAGGATGCTGGCATCCCTGGACTGCGCCTCCTGAGAGTCAGGGTGGGAAAGAAGGGTGGAGGCCTCAAGACTGAGTGGTGAGCTCTCTGGAGCCTATGTTTCCAGCAGAGCGCCTCACCCACTGGGCGCTGCTGTTTGCCACCCACAGACCCTCAGCTCTGCCCTCTCCAGTGTGCCGCCCCCCAGTCTCGGCGCAGGCGAGAGCTGTGAACCCTAACCGTGCCTCCTCCTGGCTCTCCCCTGCCCACTGCTGTCCCGCAGGCCCCGCAGGGACCCTGTGATGGCAGTCCGGTTGCCTCTCGGCTTGTTCCCACTACCAGCCTCCTCTTGTCATTCTCAGCTCTGCTGACCCAGGCACGGCTTGTCTGTCGCTTTTCGTTTTCCAGATTGTGCTGCCACTTTCTTCCATGCCATGATCTCTGTCCTTGTGCTGTTTATTATCCGTTTAGTCTTATTTTTTTCAAGGTGTTGTTCATTAATGTCTCCTGTTGTTTAATGTTTTTAGTCGAGGCTTGGGAGACAGAGCTATGTTTGGTTTTTTCTTTTTCCTCCGATCTTCCATCCTAAACCAGAAGGTGTGACTTTAAAAAAGAAAAAAAAAAAAAACACAGCATGATTTTCACTGAGGACACTGGTTAAATTGACAGGTGTTTTGTGTTTTAAGACAATAGAAATTGTTGTTGAATAGGAAATGTTTGGTGGGGAAGTGAGATTTAAGGTCACTTTGAAGGAGCAGAAGTAAGACATAGGCTTCGGGGAGCATAGCACAGCATAGTCCTGGGGAAGAAGGACTCACGTTTTTCCCTCACTTTGACACCTCCTGATTTTAAAGGATTTACCACTTAGAAACTCTAATCGAAGCTAACTAGAGGCTTTGTTTTACAGATGGTGTCCTCAGATCGCAGCCCGCTTTCCTTCCTGCCCACAGAAGCTCAAGTGTCCCCGCCACCCCCTTACCCCGCCCCCCAGGACCTCTCCCAGCCCCTCCTACAGCAGCCCCCTGCCCAGGAGCCCCAGGCCGCCTCATCCCTGCCTCCATCTGGCTTCCCGCTCCTCACAGCCCAGGTGGGTCCTAGCAGGGACACCGTTCAGAAGGGAACACTTACCTTGCCCCAAATTCCAAGCTAAACGTTCCCTTCCTTATTCCCTGAAGGGTTCATCTTTGACCAACTTCTTCCCAGATGTGAGCTTTGACCAGCAGTCCATGAGGCCAGGCCCGGCCTTCCCTCAACAGGTGAGCGGGTGTCCAGTCAGGCCTCTTCATCGGAGCAGCACGTGCATTGTTGAGGCTGCTCAGGGCACAGAACCCCCCACACCAGACAGACCAGGTATCCCATGGCCCAGATTTCAGATGTGCCCAGTGGCTGAGGGACCCTGCAGTGTCCCCTAGCTCTAGAGTCCTGGTGCTGGCTGCCTTATCTGGTGTCAGGCCTCTGCAGAAGAATTGTTTGAACAAGTGCTAGCAGAATTCTGGTGACACTCCAGTTCTAGAATTATAGAATGGCTCAGAAGGAAGGGACCACCTACAGAGGAGACAGAGACACAGGAGGGGCTCATCCCACAGGCCTAGCTGCGGGAGCCAGCCCAGTGTGGCCTCCCAGGGGAGCTCAGTGCAGTTGCGGCCAGACATCCCTCCCTCAGATACTTTCATTTGACCCCTAACTTTTGCTTTGTAGGTTTCCCTAATGTGGACCATTTAAAATAACTCTAGATTTTGTAGTGTCCATTAAGTACGGATTGGGTTCTAGGATGAATTAAGGAGAGAACGAAGGGTTTTGAGCATTTTAGAGATCTTAATAATAATTACAACAGTAAAATAAAGACAGATGTTTCCTGAGTGGGCCACGGTGAAGACTCACGGCATAAACCAGTAGTCTCTGCCTCCTCATTTTCTGAAGAAGCCCATTGAGTTTAGATGAGTCAATATCTCCCTGAAAAATGATAGAAATACCTATTTTTGTAAGATTTAAGACAATAGTTTGGCATATTATTTTCTGGAAAGGCACCTAAGATAGGCCCCAGTTCTCACCAGTCCTCCCAGAGGCTTTCTCGTGGAGAGGGGCCTGAGGTTCCTCCCTCTGAGCATCAGAGGGAAAGGGTCCCCTGCCTCCCTTTCCTAGAAACCAACAGGCAGAAGAGCCCCTTTGTCCTAACACTTCCTTGGTTATAGATGGAGCCTTGGAGGGGTTCCCACAGATGGTGTTTCCAAAGGCCTCGGTGTGGCTGGGAGGGAGGGGTGTGTGACACCAGAGGGCCACAGAGACCATGACTGCTGGTGTCTCCTTGGATGGCTTAGTGGGCCGGGCTGTGTGTGAGCCGAGATGAGTCACCCACACTGCGCCTCAGGGAGCTCTCCTCCCCCCGCCCCAGCACCTGCCTGCCTGAGAAGAGTATTCTGTGTGGGATCCTTGAGAGAAGGCCCCCAAGACAGTTTCCATGTCTGGTTTTGCTCTGGGTGTGTGTTGTGTCCTTCACGCCCGGGAAGCAGAGGTCATTCCTTACCGTGTGTCCTCTGATGCCTCCAGGTGCCCCTGGTGCAGCAAGGTCCCCGAGAACCACAGGACTCATTTCATTTGAGACCAAACCTGTATTCCAACTGCGGGAGTTTCCCCAACACCATCCTGACGGGTGAGTGCGGGCCGCCCCTCAGCTCTGCTGTCCGTCTTTTGCTGTGTTTTCGCAGATCACCACTGTAAGAGAGTTTAAACAACATGCTATAAAGCAAAGAAATGAAAGTCCCCCGGCTCAACTTTAGCTTTTCGAAAGGCACGTGTCTGGCCCCAGAGACCATTAACAGTGGGGAAAGGCCCAGTGATCCAAGCCTGTTCTCAAGAATTTAGCTTTAGTGATTGACAACTGCTCAAAGGGAGAAAACCTGCAAAAACAGGGAGTGGTGGAACTGAGGGAAAAGACTGTAGAGTCCAGAGCAGAGGGGACGCTGGGAGTGGTGGGGGGACGTGGGCCATCGCTGTGCTGCCTGGACGCTGGGAGTTGGGGGGACACAGGCCATCGCTGTCATGCCTCGATGCTGGCTGTTGGGAGCATTGGGCCATTGCTGTCCTGCCTGGACCCTGGGAGTGGGGGGGAATGTAGGCCATCGCTGTCTTGGCTAGAAGGTAAAGGGCCAGTGTTTGTGGGGCTGTCGTCTGTTGTACATGCCTCCTAACCTGCACTGTTTTAACCCGTTCACTGCTCCTTCCAGAAGACTCGAGTACCAGCCTATTCAAAGACCTCAGCAGCGCACTGGCGGGCATGCCCGAGGTCAGCCTGAACATAGACACTCCGTTTCCACTGGAAGAAGAGCTCCAGATTGAACCCCTGAGCCTGGACGGACTCAACATGCTAAGTGACTCCAGCATGGGCCTGCTTGACCCCTCTGTGGAAGAGACGTTTCGAGCTGACCGACTGTGAACAGGATGGAATGGGCCAGAATGTGTTGCTGAAGGAGCGGAACTAGAGCGGCACAGCATGGAGCCAGCTACACCCCCTGGGCCGGAGGGGTCCTGGGCTTTTGGCATGGAAGCAGCCGGTTCCGTGAGTCCCAGCATTCCGACGAGGCCCCGTCACACCCCGTGGCTCACTCGAGACCTCAGAGCTGCGCGCTGCCTCTCAGGCCCACGGCCCCGATGATGTGGCCACAGGTGGTCCACCTCGGGGCTTCTGACGACTCGGGTGGGGTGACACCGGGACCAGGACATCTGCTTACCAGCCATCTAGTCTGTCGGCGCATAGAAGCAGAACAGTGTGTGCCACGGGCCGCGGTAGCGGGTGCAGCACCAGAACCACTGACTTAGTCCACACTGAAGAGCCGGCCCGGACTGCGAGGCGGTGAGGGGCTGCGGGCCTTCGGGGGGTGACTCGGCTGCCAGCCGCGGCCCCGCAGCACCACGCCGCCTTCCCCGCTCCTGCCGGCCCGGCCCGGCAGCCGCCCGCCACGGACGGGACACGCCACGATCACCCCGATGCCTTACTTCCAACATGAAGAATTTTTACCACGATGTCAAGAACAGATTTGAGTTAAGCAAAGTGAATGCTCATTCGTTTTCTCCCAAGTATGCAATGTCTCTGCTGCTTCAGGACACCTTTTCCTGTGGACAAGGGAAAGGAGAACTGTTCTATTCAGTCACTGGAAAAAAAAAAAATCCCCCGGTGATGAATGAGCCTGGAGAGAGAAGGGCTTCCTCTCGGTGCCAGGGGCAGCATCTCCAGACCCACGATGTCTTCCAGACGAGCTCCCGACCAGAGCAGGCCGCCCTCTCCACCAGCCGGCTGCGGGGAAGCCTGGCCAGCCGCCGACAGCGGCAGGGGGAGGCTCTTTCTCTGTGGAGCAGGAGTGTTCCTGGAACCCCACTAGCCCGTAAGCTCCTTGAGCGCGGGGACTGTGCCTTACTCTTTCCAAACCCCAGCAGCAAGCAGATGTGGGCCCCGGGAGATGCTGTGAGCTGCACCCCGAAGGCATGAACAAGGAACGGAGAAGTGCATGGAGGTGCCCCGCTGCCCCGGCAGTCCCGTCTTCAGCTCGACCCCTTCCTTGCCAAATCCCAGAGCTTCAGCCTTTCTAACACTTGTGCCTGTGGTGAAGCGAGGCCTGCACTTTAGTAAGCTTCTGACGCTAGGAGACCAGCTCCACAGTGATACCGGGCCCCGTTCTCCTCAAGGGGATTCTCCAGGGCAGGCGGGTGGAGACCGTCTTCGGAGCGCAGCCAGGATGGCTGGGCACGCTGAGGCCTCGGGGCTCAGTGCCAGGACCTCGGGGATCCCAGCCAGGCCCCCACCTGAAAAGATCTTCCCTTATCAGATCCATGTTTTGTTCTGAATTGCTTTTAAAGGAGATTTATTCTTTGAAGTTGTAGAAAAAATCTACAGTAAAATGAAGACCTAATTCATGAAGCCGTCATTAGTCATCAGTCCCTTCACGTAAACTAGTATGACTGGGTTTCCAGCACCGCTTGCCTCCTCTGCTTAGCCCCGGGCAGAGGCCTGATAGCTGAGTCTGAGGAGCACCTCTGGGGAGGGGTGTGGGCACGGGAAAACAGGACGGAGAGGACAGGAGTGCTGAAGGAGAGAGAAAGGATGCTGGAACTTTCGCCTGGACAGCCACTGCCCTTCCAGGAGACCCCAGGAGTGTGGCTGAAGCTCGCTAGTCTGCCCCCACCCAAAGAAGCAAGGCTCTACTACAGGTCTGAATCAGAAGGGTCAGTGCCACATGGCAAGAAGAGTCTGGAACGGCATGCTGGGCTGTTAACCTCTCTAGACCTCACCCCATTCCTGTCTCCAGAAGGATCGCCTTACCTCCGGTCTCTCAAAGAACCCCGATGGCCCGCCACTGCTGCTTCCTCTGTGGGGCCCAAGTCCTGAGCCTCACAGTCGCCCCAAATCTAGCCAGGGTCCTCACCTGAGCTCCAAGCCCCAGTCCCAGGGGAATTTTCAGATCCCTTTATCCTGAGGATCTCAGGAGGGAGTGACTCTCGCTGTTCAAGTACAAGCCCTTTGCTTGTCATGGTACACAGCTCCCTGGTGTGCCGAGAATGAAGCTAGCTAGCTCCATGCTGCCTTGCCTGGGTCAGAGGCCCCCCCAAATCTGACCTGGCCCTTCAGACAGGGAATGATGCTGATGGTAGAAGTTTGGTTTTTGTTTTTGTTTTTGTTTTTTTTTTAAGTAGAGGCCCCAGCATAACCCACTCTTTGCACAGTGCCTTACCTGGAGGGGTCAGTGGCGTGGGGGGTCCCAGCTCTATCTGCACAGCAGGAGCCCCGGGACCTACACAGTGAAGAACACTGCCCCCGGGGCATTCTCCCAGTGACTCATGGAAATGGAGGCTCCCAAGGAACAGTGCAGTGTCCCAGGGGTATATAATGATGACAGTAAGGTTAGCACTGAATTAAATTTGTCCTTAGGTCTGCCAGTCCAGTCTTTTCCTGTGAAAAGGTTTTAGGCATTATCCAACCCACTTTGCTCACATGGCATCAAGGACACCCATGGGCGGGTGTCACTCTGACCTTCAGCGGGTAATTCTGCCCTCACTGCTGCCTTTGCAACAAACCAGGCGTGGTCCTCTGCATCTGAAGCAACTACATGCATCAGAATAAACGATCTTCCAATATTTAGTCTTGTTACAAGAAAGCGACAGCTGTACTACTCTCGTTTACTAGCAGTTAAACAGTATAGAACTAAAAACCTACCTGTGTTCTACTTTTTCTTTGCGTACAGTTGTGGTTTTTAGGACACATGGTGTTAGGAGAAAAATTTTTTTGATCATGTCTCGACGACCATAAATTCTCCCCTGTCCTGTTTCATTTCTCCTGAGTCTACTGTATATTAACCGAGCTGAAGCCCCGTGGGTTCCAGCCCACCTGCGGATCTGAAGACCCTTCCGACTCTGACTCTCTCGTTGGCTCTGTTACGCACGGTGGTTCCTTCGCTCCGCGGCGGGACCATCACAGCAACTAATCAGACTTCCCGCCAGTGCCCTAACTCCCAGGTCCCCTGTTAAAAAAAATATTTAAAGATTGGAATTTGTATAAAGTAGCTCCCAAGTTTTATAATACGTCGTTTTACATCTTTCGTAATTAAAAGCAGCACAATAAGGTTGTATCTGCACGTGATGTTTTTCTTCGGCCTCAGGTGAGATGAACTGATGGAAAGCTGTCCCCACGCCCCCTACCCCTAGTGCCACTTGGCCCACAGGCAGGCTTCTGGTCCTTGGCTTTGGCGGGTCCTGTCCGGGGCCCACCTGTCAAGTGCTGTTAATATAAGTGCTATCGCGCCCACGTCCAAGAAACTATAGAGAAAGATGACGGGGCACAGGGTTCCTTCAGAGCCAAGGAGACTGAAGACAGAGCAGCCTGGCAGCACCCCGCTTCCTGCTACCCACGGGCAGGCCCCCGCTCCAGCCCTCACCTCACACACCTCCCCTTTTGAGGTTCAGGCCGCGGATGCGCTGTCCCTCAGTGCCCTGCTGCCCTGTACTGGCCTCCAGCCGTCCCCTCTTCACCAAGGGCTTTGGCTTTGTTTCTGCCCCAGCCCTGTCCCCTCCCCACTCCCTCAGGGTTCCCAGGCCTGTCCCCTCCCCTCCCCCAGCCCTGCTGCCTTCAGACCCATCAGCCACACCCAGCGTTGTCACAAAGGTGACTGTTCCGAAGTCTTACTCAGAAATCCCATCTTTGACCCCAACTTCCTGAGCCACCGAGTCCACTCTGGTCCAGACGCACCCTGCTCTTTGACCCCACAGAGAGTTCTGCCCGTGGTGCCTGCTCTCAGCCTCCTTGTCGTCTCCTGGCTTCCCTCCTCTCCCTGGCCTAGCCCACTGGGCCAGCAGCCTCCACGAGCAGCATCACAGCCCTCCTCCTGCTCTGGCCCTCGGCCTTGCCCTGCTGGGGGCTCCGCAGGAGAAAACCAGCAACCCCACGCTGTCTGCTGACCTGACCCTCTCCTGCCATGCCCGGGGCTCCAGACCTCTCCAGAAGCTCTCTCATTTCTCTCCTCAGGCCCAGAAATTCCAGGCCCCTGGGGGCAGCTCCCTTGGCTTCCCACCATACTGTCCCCTTTCCCAAAAGGTCCCGAATCTCTGTCCCTCCTGGCACCTTCCCCCAACCTTGTCTAGTCCTCGCTCGCCGCATGTGTGACTGACCTTCGAGGATGCCCTGCCTACCCCAGACCTCATCCCTCTCCATGTTCTACCCATCAGCCCACGCAGATGCCTTGTTACCTCCTTGCGAAGAACAAACAGAAGGAAACAACCCTTCCTCAACCTGGCTTCTCCTTCTTTGGACCACAACCTTGTCTGCTTTCCCTCCTGGAAGAGTTGCTCATGTTTTACTCACTCCCTTCTCTTGGCATCCACAGCCCAGCACCCTCTGCCCAGTACACCCCCAGACCCCTCCAGTCCTCCTCCTGCCCCTTCCCTGACCCTCGAGCCCTATGGCCACTCACTTTCCCCCCAAACCCTCTCTTTGGCTCCAGTAAACCCCCTTCTTGTTCCTTCGGCTCACACGTCCATCTCCTCGCGGACCCTCCTCCGTCTTCTTGAGATCAACTGTCCAGTCCTCCAAGTTGACGACCCCCACCTTCAACCTCATACCCCTCTGCCTGTGAGCTCAGGTTCACCTGCACTCCAGGCCGCGTCGCCAGCTGCCTTTGTCCTTTGTGGATGTCTGCGCACCAGCAAGCACTCAGAATCGGCCTTTGACACCCACCTTCCCGCACGAGGCTCTGGCCTGCGAGGACAGGAGCCTTGCCCGGCACTTGGGTGCTCAGTAAACATTCTCTAACTGCCCACCCCTGTGTGCTCTGTCTCACACTACAGCCTCCTTCCTGACACGAATGCTGGACGTGAGCCATCCCACACCCTCCTGCCCCCTCACCTCTCAGACCTAGCCCAAGTCCCAGGGCTGTCTCAGCCCCCGTTTCCTCTCTACTCAGCCTGGAGGAGCTTCCCATCGGGCTGCGTCCTCATCTCCAGCCCCATGACATGGCCTCTACCTGCCCTCACAAATCAAGAGTGATGAATTTTACTGTTACCTGTGTGCCTCAGTGTTCCTATCTATAAAATGGGACAATAAGCACCTCACCACCACAATGAACTCACACAATTAAAGGACCCGGAATGGTGCCCAGCACATGGTAAACATTCAATAAATATCAATTATTGTAAGTATTATTTGTTGCGTGAATGTGCTATCCTTCCAAAGACCGGAGGCACAAACCTTTAGTAGTACTGAACTTGTATAAAGCTTGCTTTGGAATACCAAATCTCAGCACAGGGAGGAATGATTTAAATTGATCTTATGTACATCCTGTTTGCCCAGTGAATGCTGTACCTTCACAAGTGTAGAAATGAGGGGAAGTCTGTCGCAAGTGACCGTGTCCCAGTGTGGACACTAGATGGAGCTGAGACCGTGAGAGTGGCTGTTCGGACCCAGAAACAGCTGCAGAGAGCCCCCTGACCGACCTACAGGCAGCCCTCAGACCTGGTTCCAGCTGGATGCCCTGCTGAACAAGACGCTAAGAAGTCTGTCCCTTTGCCCTTTAGCCACGGAGGACAGGCCCTGCACTTCAAGTGTCCCTCACCGTCACCTGAAAGTGAGGCAAAGCAAGGGTGACTTCCTAGGTTTACAGCGGAAGACACAGCCCTGGGGAGGCTCAGTCACCTGCTCTGAGCCCCCGCCGAGGACCTCCCTGTGGCTGGTGCCTGCGGAGCTCAGGAAGTCCCCGGGACCCCGTGGAGGGGAAGACACGGAGAGGCGGCCCCTTGGGGAGCTCGGAGGGTATCCCCACCCCCATTGTGGGATTGTCTCTTTTCCAGAAATGTGTTGTGTTTTTTAAGGTTTTGTTTGTATATTAGCCATGCCCGCTCACTATAAGAAACTCACGTCACACTGAGGAGTACACACAGAAAACGTCCAGGAGGTGCCAAAACCAGCACCCCCAGCAATGCTGACGGGGACCCCTTTCTACGTCCATCTTCGGAGAGTAGGCCAGGTAAAGGGCTCTTGTACAATACATGCTCTTCTGGGGAAAGTATTTGAATTTCACAGAAGGAAAGGAAGCCTACATGTAACCAAAGAAATGGCCGGACCGCAAATAATTGTGCTCCTTATGTTTCTAAATTATTTCCCTAAAAGGGAAGAAAAATACCAAGAGGCTGGATTCCTTTCTTGAAGCATATTTCCCTGTAGATGGCATCTCTCGACAGCCTGGGATTTAGGAGGAGGAAATGAGCTCACCCACTTCCTATCTCCTTCCCCTCCCAGAAGCTGTGACTTCTTATTTTTACATGGTCAAGGTTTGTGCTGTTTGCATCCTGTCCTGTAACCATCCTTCCCACCATTGTCTCGCGCAGTTCCGTGTGCACAGGGGTCCTCTGCTCCCTGCCAGCCCTTTCCAAATGGCCTTCCCAGTCCCGCTGCTGAGTTCGCTTTATTGTGGTGCTCCTCCTGCTGTCTGGACTTGGTCTTCGAGGAGTCCTTTCCCTGAGAGGGCTATGTTGGTTCAGGCTTCAAGCTTCAGGACTGGAGACCTGAGCTCCATAATGGGGATAGGGGACCATAACATTGGCTGATTTATGCGGGGGGGGGGGGGGGACCAGCACAATTTCCCTGTTGGGGACGGCCACTACACTTTCCATTGTGACTCCATGTCGAAAACTAGGTCTTGAACTTAACACATGGCTGAAGTTTCAGACTCTGGAAATAAGGGAAATGATGGGTAGGTGGGGATGGTGAGAGTATTGGGTTCAAGGAAAGCACATGCCAGGCTTCAAGCCCAGGGGAACCTCCATGACCACGCTTCCCATCGCCACCCCCACCCCCATACTCTTCATCCCTTGGATAGCCGTGCCCTATCCTACCTTCACTTGGGAAAATCCAGCTTCTTCTTCAAGGCCTAGGACAAATGACACCTCTTCCATGCAGCCTTCTGTGAAGCTTGGATCATCATTTGGCAAAGATGCACTTCCCTCCACTCCCACTGTGGGAATAATATACCTCCAGCCCCCTTTGGTCAACAAGATGCTTGGAGACCAGGCCTGGTGCAAAGCCTTGACATGGACTTGATGGAACAGCATACCCACTACTTGGGCTGCTGTCATTGCCATGGGCATGGTTTCCCCCTGCACTGCCCACCAGGCATTGCCCACCAGGTCCAAAAGAATGAGACAAGGCAGACTTCAACCAAATCCCCGCCCAGGAGCCAATCGAGCTGCCCAGCTGAAGTTGGCAGGGCTGCCCCAGGCAATCTGCAGATGTGGGAGTCAGAAGTAAGAGCTCACAAGGCAAGCCACTGAACGATGGGGTCGTTTGTTACACAGCACTGTGGTGACAGCTGACCAGTTCACTTTTTCGGTCCATTTCCTCTTTGGGGCTTGAGTTGTACTTTGTCCCACAGATTCAATTTCTTAACCGTAGGGCTGATTTTGTTGTAGCGTCTGCCTTCTGCCTCCCCTCCAGTCTACGAGAAACTTGAGGCAAGGACTGTGTCTTAACCAATACTGACAACCCAGTGCCCAACTAAATGGCACCCAACATGATCATTTCCCTCTGCACCCTCTCCAGGACAACTCAGTCTGAGTGTCTGCTTCTGTGACACATCTGCAAATTTGGACAAGAAGATTCAGAAGCCCCAAGTTTTGGTATCCACTGCGGGAGAGGGGAGGGGCGGGGACACTCGGGGAGCACAGCTGTCCTTCCTGGGAGCATTGGGAGGGACCACACAGCTTCTTTCACAGCTAAAGAAGGGAAACAGGGAGAAGATCCGGTAAGTTCGCATTAGAGGGGTGGGGACAGAGAGAATATAAACAAAGAGGCTTGGAGTCATAGAAATCATGGAAACCCAGTTTGCAAACATGCCCAGCTATCCAGGGGGCAGCGATGGAGGTCTGCCCCAGGAGACTGAGCATGGGAGCCAGAGTTCTGGGCTAGTGAGGGGCAGCTGCAGACCCAGTTTTCCAAGCTCTGCCCACCAGCATCTTGCTAGGATATTCTAGGTTCCAGCTAGCCTAGTTTCCTTAAAAGTTGTCATCCAAACCAGGACACTTTGTGAGAGTGAAAGGAGGCGCCTTTAGTGGCTGTGCCGGGACAAAGCCTTGATGTGGGCTTGGTGGGCAGAGCATGCCCACTCCCTGGGCATAAACGGGGCCTGGCAAGCAGAGTTGTATGGTCAGCCTGTGCACGAGGAACAAGAACTACAGGCAGCATTGCTCTGGGGCCAAGTGCATGGGCTCTGGAATCAGAGACCTGGCTTCACACATGTCCCCACCCATCCTGGCTGCAAAGGCACTGGTGTCAGTCTCCCCAGCTGGGAAACAGGGACGGCGAGACCCACCTCACGGGCTTGCGCCTGCCCTGGTCAGCACTTCCTACCTGTTATCTGTCATGTTGGCTCAAACTCATTTTATTAAACTGGTCCTTTCTTCCTAGACTTCAGAAACACAACAGAAGGATTTGCTGAGAAGACCAAGCTCACGCTCTGAAGGGAGCACGGCCCAGAGTTTTCTCAGCGCACAGAGGGGTCCCAGCTGGGCCTCCCCACTCTCTCCCTGAGGCGCTGGTGTGACTCACCCATCTAGCCAGGGGGCGGGGGCCGCCCTCAGCTCTCTCCCGGTTCCAGAGCCCCAGCACTGACCTCAGAGGAGGCTTAGTCTTCGCCTGCTGGTCAGGCTGACCTGGTAAGCCCCGACTCTTCCTTGCCGGCTTCAGCAGAACCTTCTTTTCCGCTCCAGAGCCCTGCACCTGGCCCGCGCCGGCCTTCCTGAGCGCAGGGGAGCCCGGCAGGCTGGAGTCTGCACGGAGCCCCCCACTTCTAGAAGCCAGGCCAGGCTGCCCAGGCCCTGGATCCACCAGGCCAGTCAGACGTCCTCTCCGGGGAATCTGAGGCTTGAGGCGGAGAGACAGAGAGTCTGGGTGTCACATTATGCCCTGGAGGGAAGGTCCCACCAAGGCCCCCAGTATCGTGCCTGGGTATCCAGCTGTCCCTCTGGTCTGCGCGCTGCCCCTTTCACCTCCTTGGGAGCGCCCTGGGGTGGAGAGTTAGAGACTGCCTTCCTGGGGAGCACTGTGGGGGCCACTGCAGCATGGTCTGGTCCCCAGCCTGGGGGGCTGTCCCTGCCTTGCCTGACTGCCTTGGATCAGGCGGTGGTGGTGGGAGCTGCCCCGACACCGCCCTTCCTGCTCCAGGCTCTTCCTGGAGATAGCCCCCCCGCCAGCCCAGCTCTGGGGAATTCCCAGTGTCGCACTGTCACACACCTCTCACATCTCTCCCCGCCTCCCTGGCAAGGCCTGGCAGGCACCAGCGGGCAGAATGCTAATGAGGGACACACAACTGAGTTCCCCGCAGGCTTCCAGAAGTCTTCCCGGAGGAGGCCGAGATGGAAGGCAGCGTTTCTGAAACAGACTGGACCCCCAAGACGTTTTTGGTGGGACCCCCTTGTGAGATGTTCAGTGGAACACGCTGGGGAAGGCCGGGAAGCAGGGAGGCATGGGCGAGGGCAGGCTGCATGGGAGTCTTAGGGACTTGGAAAAGATCCAAAAGGGGGGGAGGGGAAAGGATGAACCCGGAACCGATAAAGGGGCGCCTGGGGGACTCAGTCAATTAAGCGTCTGACTCTTGATTTTGGCTCAGGTTGGGATCTTGGGGTCCTGGGATGGAGCCCTGTACAGCGCCGGGCGCTGGGCTTGGAGCCTGCTTGAGATTCTGCCCTTCCCCGGCCACACCCTTTCCCCCAGCCCCTCCCTCACGAGCTCGCGCACGCGCACTCTCTCGCGCGCGCTCTGAAAAACCAAACCAGAGAGAAAGAGCTAGAAGAGGACGAAGGGCAGTTGTGGCCGTACTTGTGGGCTCCCGCTCACGTTAGCCTGAGAGGTGCCCCTGACCCATGGGGAAAATGACTATGAATCTGATCACCAACTTTAATATAAACAAGTGACTCTCCGAAAAGCCACACCCGACACTCGAACCCCGGGTGAAGAACAGCCCCACCCCCACTCCTGTTACACACTTGGGGCCCCGGTCCCCAGGACCCCGCGGACATGCGGACCAGCAGCCTCTGACCCAGAAGCTGATTTTTTTTTTTTTTTCTCTTCTCCAGTGCAGAATGGTCTGCCCGGCCATCGAGCCTGTGTGAATGTATGCATGGCTTCTTAAGATATTTTTGATAAAATGATCTTTATTTCCAGGTGATATGATTCTAGGCCCGAAAACCTGGAGAACATTTAATATATGTATGTACATAATTTAGGGTTGTTGACACACAAGAGAACATCAAATGGACGCCCACAGGAGCAGGAAGAGAACCCGGCGGACGGAGCGCGGAAGCGAGCGCGTAGGCGGTGCGGGGGAGAGATGGCGTCAAGATGGCCGCTGAGAACCAGTTACGGCCTCTGTGCTCCCCCCACCCTCTAAACGTGACTGAAAAGTTTTTTGGGTGTTTTTTTTTTTTTTTTTGTATTTTATCTTTTTATTAGAGAGAGATAGATGATAATGACAGAGACAGCAAGAGCAAGCGCAAGCAAGGAGAAGTGGGAGAAGGAGGCTCCCAGTCGAGGGAGCCCAATGCGGGGCTCGAACCCAGGACGCCGGAATCATCATCCCCTGAGGCGAAGGCAGATGCTTAACCGACTGAGTCACCCAGGAGCCCAGAGAAGGTATGTGTTTCAAGCCTCTGTCATAGGACTAGAAACTGCAAACCGATATCCTTCCGTATCAGAGATGATGAGAAATACAGGGCAGTGGAAGGTAATACTCTAGCCTGAAATGTTCAGGAAAAGACGCTAGGAAGAGAGGGAGCTAGCTCTTGGGGTGTGTGCAGGAGCAGGGAGAGTAAGGTCCAGGCAGCTCACCAGGCGACAGGTGCCGTGTGGGGAGGACTGTGGGGAGGACTTGTTCGCAACCCCATCCAGGGCACTGAGCAGCTGGCGACAGATGCCTCTAAGGGACAGCAGGGCAGCAGAGACCAAAGACAAACTGGGGGGATGGGTGGGATGCAGGGCTCATTTCCTTTGTAAACAATGAGCCCTTTATCAGTAAGATAAAGGCCAACACCCAACTGAAAAACTGGGACCAAGATAGGATCAGGCAGTTCACAGGGAATGAAATACTGAGAACTGATACCCCTATGAGAAGGTCCTGGACCTCACTCATAATTAAAGAGATGCTAATTAAAATAGGGAGCTCCTGGTGGTTCACTCTTATCAAAGATTTGAAAAGACTGCTGAGCTCAGGGCTCGTGAGGGCGTGGGCAGACAGGCTGATGTGATGTAAATCTGCACGACCTTTCTGGAGGACAATTTGACATTGGCGAGCAAAGGGAAGGTAAGGGACTGAAAGAAAATATGATAAAATATATATATTTTACATTCTTGGAGTGGGGAAACCCTACCTAAAGCAAGACACCAAAATCTAGGGCGCCTGGGTGGCTCAGTGGGTTAAGCCGCTGCCTTCGGCTCAGGTCATGATCTCAGGGTCCTGGGATCGAGTCCCGCATCAGGCTCTCTGCTCGGCGGGGAGCCTGCTTCCCTCCCTCTCTCTCTCTGCCTGCCTCTCCATCTACTTGTGATTTCTCTCTGTCAAATAAATAAATAAAATCTAAAAAAAAAAAAAAAAAAAAGACACCAAAATCTAGAAAGTCTAAAGGGAAAAATGGACAGATTCAACCTCAAAAATTTAAAACTTCTGTAGCACTAAAGACCACATCAAAGGTAAAATACAAAGTATAGACAACAGGTGCAACGTGCGTAATGACTCTAAAATACTGAGGGGCCCTTCATAATAAATACAGAGCTTTATGTTCCAATATACAAATGGTCGAAGGACAAGAACAGGCAACTCACAGGAGAATTCAAATGGCCGCTAGTTGAGAAGGGACATGTACGCTTACTAGGGATCAGAGAAATGCAGATTTAAAATTGGTAATATCTAGTGTTGGCAAAAGGAAAGGGGTGTTCTTGTATGCTGTGGTCATTGTATGCTAGTAGAGTTTTTTGATGGGCCATTGGGAGAACCTACCAACACGTAAAATGTTTAGGTAAAGTTGAAGGAATCTATTCTTTGGAAAGAATAGATTGTACCCGCTCAGGGTACATGGCTGTGCGAACAAGTATGGTCATCACAGCACTGTTTGTATTCAAGAAATACTGGACGTGATCTCAAGAATCAGAGTGTGGAAGAGAAATGATGAAGTCCCAGAACCTAAGTCAGGTTCGGTGGGGTGAGGAGGTTCGGAGCCGACGACTAAAGAAAGAATTCTTAAGACGTCGTTGGTGCGAAAGGTGATTTATTAGAGCACGGGGACAGGGCCCGTGGGCAGGCGGAGATGCGGCTGCCCCGGGTTGTGAGGAGTGGTTGGTTATATACACAGGAGTTGGGTAGGTGAGGACAAAGGGGTGTCCAGAAGGGCTATTAGGGCAAAGAATACTATCAGGATATTGAAGGCTTAGTTGCTATCAAGTGAAGACAATTGGAAGTCTGGTGGAATGTTACATTCCTGCTATCAAGCATCCTTGTTAATGAGATTTATTGACATTAGGGCTTGAGGAACTGAGTTCTGGGTCTTTGCAAATTGGGCTATTGATAAGGTTAACTTCTTTGTTGTAATCTCAAGGACATTTGCAAACCAAGGGAGACTCGTGTCTTGCAGGATTGTGATCTCAGCAAGTTAACTATTTATCATTTTATGGCAGTCAGGGGTGCCTGAGGAATGCTCCACATATGGAGGGGAGCGGGTGAAGGGGGGGTGCAAGGCGCCAGCTCTTGCTTTGTCCTCAGCCGGCCTCCTGCTCCCTCATCATTAAGACAGGTTCACTTTTTATGTTTTCTTTTTTTTTTTTTTTAAATATTTTATTTATTTGACAGAGAGAGATCACAAGTAAGCAGAGAGGAAGGCAGAGAGAGAGAGGAGGAAGCAGGCTCCCTGCTGAGTAGAGAGCCCGATGCGGGACTCGATCCCAGGACCCCGGGATCATGACCTGAGCCGAAGGCAGCGGCTTATCCCACTGAGCCACCCAGGTGCCCCACTTTTTATGTTTTCATATCTGAACTTTTTCTGTTTAATATTTTTTAAATTAATGACCCAGGTGGGAATGCTGTGTGTGATTTTCCAGAAACTATTATAATGAGCTGAAATTCTAGTACCTCCTATCCCGAAACCCATTTGAGCGTCCTTGAAATCAACACAAACGAACTCTTAAGACACAGCCAGCATAGAGAGGGAGAACCTTGCTCAGAATGCAGGGTCCTTATGACCCAGCCCCTCGGAATGGGAAGAGAGAACAAAGCAGATTTCCCTCACACAACCCCTTATCCACCTGGCTGGGGAGGCGGCTGTGAGGTCAGGATGTGACCTTAACTGTATGGAGGCAGAAGGAGCTCCTGGGCACTGACCTGTGCCTGGACTGAGCACTCTCCCCAGCCCAGAAGAAACCAGAATAGCAACCCAACCCTCCAGTGTCAAGTTAAAAACTGCTTGAGTAGAGCAAGGAGGGGAACTCCTATCACCCCAAGTCGTGGGGCATCATAGCCTGGTCTCATAGCTCAGGAGCCCAGGAGAACAACCCGGGTACAGGAAGAGCCAAGATGCTAGTCAGGCCGGGCGGTGACAGGCCTTTGCTCTACCCTCTTCCAACCAGCACGGGTGACTCAGCCCTCCCAGCAGTGCGCCTTTCTCTCTGCTTCTATCTACCATTTGGTCTCACCTCACTCATGACTCCCCTCTATGTGATGACTCCTGCTCACGCTGATAATCCAAATACCGAACAGCTTCGAAAGCATGCTCCCACCCCCCGCAGGCAAAACAGACACCAGTTGTGAACAATGGAAGGAGGTAGCAAATAATCCCTAAATTCACTGGTTTAGAATGACAAACATTTACGGTCTCACCCACTTATGGGTCAGGAATTTGAAGCTGCTTAGCTGGGTGGTTCCGGTTCAGGCCGTCTCAGGAAGTTATGGTCATTTGAAGGCTTGACCGGGGCTGGAGCATCCGCTTCCGAGCTGTCTCGGTCCCAGGACTGTGGGCAGGAGGTTCCAGGGCCCCACTGGTGGACCTCTCCATAGGGCTGCTTGAGCGTCCCCACCACATGGTGGCTGGCTTCCCCAGAGGGAGTGATCCGAGAGAGCAAGGCAGAGTCAGACGGTCTGTTATGACCTAGCCTCAAAAGTCACCCACCGCCCTTTCTGCAGTGTCCTGGTGGGTGCACAGATCAGCCATACTCTCGTGTGGAAGGGCTTGCGCAAGGCTGTAAATACCAGGAGGTGAGGCTTGGTGGGGGACATTCAGGAGGCTGCTCCCTCTTTGAGGTCCTCTCAGGGATTTCCACCATCCTTAGAACAAAATCCGAAGGCCTGACCCTGGCCTGGGAGGCCTGGCGTGACCTGGCCCTTGCTTACTTCCCAGGCTGATCATGTCCTTGGCCTACTTGCACTGACCTCCGGACCCAGCAACCTTCCCTCCATCCCTCAACCTCCCAGGCTCATCCTTCATATTTCTGCTCTCTCTGCCTACGAGTCTCCTTTCCACCTCTTTGCATGGTTGGTTCCCTCTTACCTTTCAGGTCTCAGCTCAATGGCAGCTCCTTAGATCGGCTTCCCTGAGCACCCTGTTAAAAAGAGCCCCCACCCCTGCTTGTGTCTGTCTCACATCACCTTGTGTGCTTTCTTCCCCCCACTATGACAAATTTGTAGATCCTGCGTGAATGATGATACAGATGATACATAATTTCTGATCGGATGTATTTAGACATGCAGTCAGTACCGATGTCATGCTGCCGGGCTACATTTTATTCCTTCAGTTCCGTTGGAGAGGCCCATCACATCACCCTGTGCTAACTTCTTCCCAGCACAGCACAGACCTGTAGCTGAACTGATCTTGTCCTCGTGTATCAGGTTATTGCCCTTCTCCATTTGCGTGCCAATGCGAGCCCTGACTTCTAAGCAACAGACTCCTTTCTGGCTAGTTTAAGCTGAAGAGGAACTTATTACAGGATAGTAAGCACCTCAGAAAACGTCAGGGAGGGCAGAGAACCAGGCTTGGGGGTCATTTGTGGGGATCATTCCTTGTAGGAGCCCCACTGCGCGCACACACACACACACACACACACACTGCTGTTGCCCGGGTGGGCAGAGACCTCCGTTGGGATGGGGACCACCATTGGGATGCTTGCTACTGCCACCTTTGGGAGCCAGATGGATCTGCTGGATTCTCCAGAGAAGATTCCTTGGCACCTGCTTCTCAGTGTCCTTTAGTGTCATGCACGTGCCTCTCCTTGGTGGCATCTTGGGTCACATGCTCTGCTCCACCTGCCAGAGAGACCAGGAGCTTAACCTGATCCCACCCTGGGGAGCTGTGAGTTCAGAGGATGGGGAATTCTCAAAACCAAGGAAGAGTAGTCCATGGTTTCCGTCAACCCTTCTTTCCTACTTCAGCTTAGAAACAACAACAAAACCCAGTAGCGAGCCGAGAGCTATCTCCCAAAAGGAAAATGGTTACTTGGGAAAGGAGTTCACGGCTCTGCTCCAACACTTGAGGGCTTTCTGCCTTTCTCTGGCCATCTTGCTCTTGTATTTACTGCTTGCCTCTGGGTAAGTGCTATGAGAACTGGGACTTGCTTTATCTCTGTATCCTCCGTACCTAGAATGGTGCTTGGCCCGTCCCAAGAGCCTGTGGATGTTAAGTTAATGCACGGGGTACACGATGTCCCTTCCCATGGTGAATAAGGCTGACCTGAAGAAATGACAGTGCGTGACCTTCAAACCTCAGCTCTTTTATGGCTAACCGCCCCTTCTTCGTGGGCTAGTCCCAATTTTAGGTTCCAGACAGGAGGAATCTTGCTGGTCATCTTGTCTACTTGTACCAAGCCACTGATGGTCAGGACGGCCTATAAAGGGGAGGGGTGTCTGCCGATGTTAGCCCATCAGAAGGGCCTGCGAGATCCCCATTGGGCGTGAGGTGCTGACCTGTCTGGTACAGTGGGGTCACTTCTCCCCAGAGGACAGGGTTCTAAACTCTCCATGTAAGACATTATGTCATCTGGTCAGTGACTTCTGACAGTCCCTTCCGTTACCACGAATTTCTCTCCAGTACCACCTAGAAAAATCCAGCTCAACTGGTTTCCCTGCTGAGTGGGGGCAGATGACTGTCTCTCCAGTGAAGCCCCAGGCGTAGCTGGATTTTGCCTTATGGGTCCTGTGGTGTGGAGAGCATACATGAGACACTCACAGCCTTAGAGGCACAGGGGACCTGACCCACTGAGAGAGCCACAGATGCCACCACACCTTTTTCCTGTTGCTCCCTCAGGGTCACCCACCATGAGGTGTGAAAGGCAGGACCTCAGCCCGACCTCCATTGTCCTCCCCTGCCCCCTTCTTTCTGTTTTCTTCTTTCTCTTCCCTTTTGGGCACATATATACTACTAGGTTCGGTGATTTTTTTTTAAAAGATTTTATTTATTTGACAGATCACAAGGAGGCAGAGAGGCAGGCAGAGAGAGGGGGAAGCAGGCTCCCTGCTGAGCAGAGAGCCCGATGCGGGGGCTTGATCCCAGGACACTGAAATCATGACCCGAGCCAAAAGCAGAGGCTTAAACCACTGAGCCACCCAGGCGCCCCTCAGTGATTTTTTAAAAAAATATCCACTTGCTCTTACTGGATTTACACATGAATTTTAAGAAGTCTGAATATAAGAGGAAGAAAATGAATCTGATCCCAGTGAGAAAGCCCCAGCACAAAAGTAAAAGGAGAAGGCAGTGAAATCTTGTTGATAATCCTATTCTCTGAAATAGATCTCTCAACTGAAAGGAAAAAAGATTTGAGAAAACAGCTATTACCTATTGTTGGGAGGGCTGGGGGATGAGACAAAGACAGGGCAGGGGAATGGGGGCCTGTCACCTCCGCTTGTCACTGTTTGCTGTGGTGAATAAGCTTACAGGAGGCTGGGTGATTAAACAGAGGAGCGACAGGGAAACCTGTGTGGCACGTGGGGGAAATCACTGAGAGAGGGAAGGAAAGCCGGGGACCGTGCCAGACTTCCAGGAGAAAGTGTGAACATACAGGGCGACAAAAAAGTCCCTGAAATTTCAGAAAAAATCAAGTGGAACAGAATTAATCATCAAAACAAGTTTATATTTCCTCTCCCTTTTCCTCTTTTCTCCTCTTCCTCTTTCTTCTCTCTCCTTCCTTCCCCTCCTCTCTCTGCCCCCGACCTGCTGTCTGTCTCACACACACACACAAACAGGCACATGCACACACTCACAGGTAGAGAGTCTTGTCGGTTTTCTTCACGGCTGTTTCGCCAGAACTTGAAACAGTGCCTCGTCCAGCAGTGCCTGGCTGGCTCAGTCCCTGGAACATGTGATCTTAATCTCCACGTGCTGAGTTCAAACTCCATGTTGGGCCTAGAACATACTTTAAAAAAACAAAGAGGAGCGCCTGCCTTCGGCTCAAGTCATGATCCCAGGGTCCTAAGGTCAAATCCCACATTGGGCTCTCTGCTCAGTGGGGAGCCTGCTTCTCCCTCTGCCTCTGCCCTTTCCTGCTGCACCTGTGTTCTCTCTCACTCACTCATAAATAAATAACATCTTAAAAAAAAAAAAAAACAAAACAAAACCCAAAACAGTACGTAGGTCATAGTAAGCCTTTAGTATTTGTCAAATAAACGAATGGAAGACGTTATAATGAACAGAGATGGGTCATCTTGCACTAATTAAAATGAGAGGCCCACTAGCCCTAAGATAACAACTTGTTGGGATCCCTAAACTTGATGGAAAAACAATAAAAACTTCCCCCAGATTTTGGGCAGAAAATGCAAAGTTAAATAACTTTCCAAAATCTTGATAACCAAGACAGCTTTGAACTTAGCAGGGCAACAGTCAAGTCCTGTGACAATGGAATGAAAACCACAGAGTTGAGGGAATGAGAGGCTCCCAGGACTCCTGAAGCCCAGAAGACAATGGAAGGAAATCTCTGGTGGGGAAGCAGGACAACTGGCTTCATGGGGCCTTTGGCAAAGGCAGAGGTTAAAGGCCACCTGCGGAGGGAGAGCACTTCCTCCCTCCAGCAACACTTCTGGAGCACCTTCTGAGCCCTGCCCGCCCTGTTCTTTCTCCCAGGCCCGGAGTGACAAGGGAAGGAAGATGGAGCCAATGTTCAGAGCAGGGCTGGCCCTTGACAGGCCTGGCAGGGCAGCCTCAACCCTCCTTGGCAGTCCGCTGGGCAGATCACTGCCCAGCCCACCCCTGGCAGCTTCAGCTCTGTGATCCTGCGGGCCTCTTGGCCCCAGAGGGTAACCCACAAGACCGTCTTCCTAGAACCTATGATCACGCTGTGCCCTGGGTGGGCTCAGACTGGGCACTCCTTTCCCCATGCAGAGTTGGGGAAGGGACGCTAGAGGCCACGGAGGGCTCATGGGGATGACGTCCTCGGAGTCCAGTGGCGTGTTTGTATTTATTATGGTGTGGAACAGGTAGCTCGGTTCCTCTCCTGGAGCCCCTGTGGCCCCCGCCCTCCAGAGCTCAGCGCCTGTGGACCTGGAAAAGCCTTATGTCCTTCCAGGTAAGCCAGACCAGAGGCAAGCAGGCGCTTGCCCCCGACCCAACCTCAGTCTGCCTGCTGGGCAGGAGTGGCAATGGAGAGAGCACCCCTGAAGGCCAGCTCCTCGGCCCCCTGCTCTCCTTCCTTCCCCCCTGCTGGCTCTTGGCCACGTTCCTTCCAAAGCACTCACATGTGCGTCCCTTGCCCAGCCTTTCTAGTGTGTTTACTGAGTTCCCACTATGCACTACGAGCTGGTGGGCAGACGTCTCAACATGTAGTTGTGGGATTTTTGACCCTGCAGAGGTCATGACCAAGGCAGATCTTCACCACAGATCAACCATTCCCAGCCCTCTGAAGCTCTGGAACTTTCGCCTTGGACACATCACCCCGCCTGTACGCAGTAAGAAAGTAAGCAGCACTTTTTGTACCTTGGGGACAAAAATAAAACCCAGTCACTTCAGTGTCACTCTTACAGCAGCATTGACTTAATGACTAGGAAAAAAATACCATTGTCTGGACAAAGAGACGTATTTGGGGAATTTTATTATACTGACATACTGAATTCCCAGTCCTCTGGGGGAAAGAAAGCACCAAGTGTTCCCCCCCAAAAAAGGATGAAAATAGATTCCCAGAACAGACACAAAATAGCAGCCCCAGCTCCCTTCCATGCCAAGCACTGTCTGGTGACTGACTCACCCAGGACTCTTCTGGAAGGGACAGAGTCCTGTCCATTAGGTTAAGAGGAAAGGATGATGAGACTGTTGGTGGCAGGGCCAGCCCAGGGATGTTGGCGGAGAGTAGCCGGGGTGGGGGGTGGATTGTGGAGGGTGTAGGGGGACGTGTGGGAAGCCAAGGCCAGATTTCTGTCCCTTTGTCTCCTACGTCTATTCATCTGTCTCTCTGTCTTGCTGTCTCTCTGTCTCCTGGTCCCTGTAGGTGTCTGCCGGCTGGCCTCTCTCAGGACATGAGATCTCTCCTCTCTGCTTGCCCAGAGCATCTGCTTTTCCTTTCTCCCTCTCTTTGCAGAGAGGCTCTCTCATCTCTGCTGAACCATGACAGTTCTTTTCATGACCCTACACATGTGGTGCCTGTGCCAGCTGATGGGGTCTCCAGGTGCCCGGGGTCCGAATCTGTAGGCCCGAGGGAGCACTTCCATCAGGCCAGCCCTCCCCACTGTCCTAGGGCTCTGGGAGCATGCATGCTCGGACATGGGGCCGGGGACAGCAGGACCCCACTCTCAGGAATGGTGGTGGGTGTGAGAGTTCTCAGATACGGGGGCAAACCCTGGAGCTACACCTCCAAGAAGTCTTCTATGTTACAAACCCCACAGAAGATGTGTTCTTGGAAATCTCTGGGGCGGGCCACACGGGTAACGCTCCCTTTTGCAGGCTTTAGAAATACATACAACTTTCCAAGGCTTAAAAAAGACATAGTTCACATGTGACTATGAAATAAAATAGTAAAATAGGTCCCTGTTCTACACGATGCGGGCTGAAAGCTTTTCTAAATGCAGCAAGCTCTATTAGCATCTTCACTCAGCCTCTTCCTAATTTAAAGATACTATAATTATATATCATGCATTGACATTGCTGAAAATCTGTGTAGAAACTTGGCCTGGGAAGGACCAAACCAAAACATGCAGTTTCCTGGATTTAAAACGGCCAGAATCCCATCGGAAAAAAATCCTACATACTGTCCAAGACAGCTCTGGGAATGGTGCTCCCTATCCCTCCCACCCCCGGTTTGTGCAAGCCCTCCTCCTCCTCACCTCTCTGCAGAGGACTGGGAAGGCACCCATGCCACCAGGAGGAACCACCCAATAAACACATCTTCTTAAATGTGGGGCCATGACAGTCTGTAGGTTTCAGGGAAAACAGCCTGGGGGAGAGACTCCAGTCTCTTCTAGATCCGAATGCCCAGCAAACTGCAAGAGAGAGACGCCTGCGCTACAGAAACGAAATGCAGCAAAATTCTGCCATCCTGAATCGTAGACTCATTGTTCAAGTGGCTGCGTCTTATCTAAGGCATTTGGAGGTTCTCCTCCTTGTTTCCTGGGCATTCCTTGAAACCGTGGTTGGTCTAGTTTCCAAATGTGCCGTTAAAGTCCCGGGGATGGGTGGGACCAGATCAGCCCTCCTCACCCAAGCTCAGTGGCTTGGAGTTGATCTGTTTCAATTGTTTTCCTAATTCAATTTTTATTTTGTCCATGGTACAATAAATATTGGCGCAATAGCAACACTCCCCGATCTAGACCCGCAAAGTTCACATTCTTTAAGTTAGTTCTTTTGGTATTTACTTCCGTAATCTTCAGTGATAAGCTTCCATGATTATTCCTTGGCTTTTCCCTTTTGAACCGTCCTTTCCTGATTCTCGACCTCGGGCTGTGCCTCTCCCCCTGCACACTCCAGCGCCCACATATAAACACACCTTTCCCCCTCCCTTACCTTCCCCAGAGAGTTCATTGTTTACGCTATTCTGACTGGCCAAGCAGCTATTAATACCCTCCCCCATCATAGGAAGGGCACCTAACCTCAAGTCGGGGGTGCAGAAAGGTTTCTGGAAGAAGACAGACACAGAAGTGGGAGTTCAGGAGCAAGCCTGAGACAGCAAAGGGACGGGACCCCGGGAGCCAGAGGCTGGAGCAGGGGCTGGGGGGCTGGGGGGCTGTGGGACACAAGCTGGGACGTCAGCAGATGTTGGGATCCACGGGGGAGCTGGGCATAGAGCTGTGTTATGATCAGACGGCATTTGAGAACCGCGCCTGTGGCTGCCCTGTGAGGACGGATGGAAGGTGCGGGCCCGAAACAGTTTCCCTGGGGGAGACGTGGTGCAGGCCTGGACCCCGGGCCCAGCAGTCTGGGAAGCCCCGGGCACCTGACCCGATGGGGACGCCAATCATGGGAGCAGAGAGAGGAGTAGCTGGCTTCCAAGGGAGATGATGTGCTCCGGTTTGGACGTGCTAAGTCTGAGGTATCCATAGGACATGTGGGTCTGGAGCGAGGGGAAAACAGCGAGGCTGGAACAAGGTGGAGAAATATATTTTTTATTTTATTATTTTTAAAAGATTTTATTTAGAAAGCGCATGGATGCGGGAGGGGGCAGAAGGAGAGAGAAAGTCTCCGGTAAACTCCCAGCTGAGCGCAGAGGACCCTGAGAACATGACCTGAGTCGAAATCCAGAGTCCACCGCTTAACTGACCGAGACACCCAGGTACCCGCTTAAACAGTCTCCTGCAGAATTTCTGTTACAAATCATGCTAAGCATTTGTTTTGGAAGGTGAGACCCCCCCACTCCCGAGGGCCTGGGAGTCCACAGCCCTCAGGATTCAGAGGCCAGGAGACACTTCAGGGCATGGGGAGGTCTGGGGTTTACCACAGAAAAATGAAAGGTAAAGGGGGTGGGCAGGATGGTGGGAGGCTGTGCAAGGCCTAACGTGACCCCTGACCTGGAACACCCCAAAACCTTTAGCAAAGTCTAATAACCCCACAGTGTGGGGTATGATTACACGGCATGGGAAACCCAAGAGGAGGCTGTATTTTTCATTAGTGTCTACATGGTACAGACAGAGAGACAACATGCCAGGAAGCCAGAGCTCAAGATTAGAGTCCCTAGAGCGTCTGGAGATCAGAAGCGGCCTGGGGGAGGCCTCTGAGTTCTACCGACTGTGACGTAGGTGATTCACCCAGACTTCAAGAGAGCCCCTTGCTGAACATCCCTGGCTGACCTGGAGTGACCAGGGCCCCCAGGATTGGGGGACACAAAGGGAAGAGGGCCTGGGGAGGTGGTGTCCCACACACTCAGGATGGGGTGTTTCAAGGAAGAAGAGGCCCCAGATGTCCAGTGGCCCTGGGAAGCCAGGAATGATGAGGGCCGAACGGAGTCTGTTGGGTGACAGTGGCAAGGACGCTGCTGAGGTCCTGGGGGAGAGCTGCCTCGGTGGGTGGATGGAAATGAAAGAAGTGGGAATACAGAACGGGGAGAAATAGGTGAGAACATATAGTTAGGGTAGAAACAGTGCTTCCTAGAAAATTGGCTTTGGAGATGGTCCAGGGGCCCCTGTGGTTCCAATTCTCCTCCAGAAGCGGAAAAACCATGTAATACCACCATGCAGCTGTATTGTTTGCTTCTCTTTATGGAAAGAAAAAAATATCTGCTTATGATTCAAAACCCCACCAAGGGTGCCTTCTTAAGCATCTGTCTCCTGCTCAGGTCATGATCCCAGGGTCCTGGGACTGTGTCCCAGGTCAGGCTCCCTGCTCAGTTGGGGGTCTGCGCCCTCTGCTCTCCTCCCCCCAGCTTGCACTCGTACACATGCGCTCTCTCAAATAAACAAAATGGTTTTTTTTTCTTTTTTTTCTTTTTTTTTTTTTTTAAAGATTTTATTTATTTATTTGACAGAGAGAAATCACAAGTAGATGGATGGAGAGGCAGGCAGAGAGAGAGAGAGAGAGAGAGGGAAGCAGGCTCCCCGCTGAGCAGAGAGCCCGATGCGGGACTCGATCCCAGGACCCTGAGATCATGACCCGAGCCGAAGGCAGCGGCTTAACCCACTGAGCCACCCAGGCACCCCAAAATGGTTTTTTTTTCAATCTTAAAAACACACAGCAGGGCGCCTGGGTGGCTCAGTGGGTTGGGCCACTGCCTTCGGCTCAGGTCATGATCTCGGGGTCCTGGGATCGAGTCCCGCATCGGGCTCTCTGCTCAGCGGGGAGCCTGCTTCCCTCACTCTCTCTCTCTGCCTGCCTCTCCGTCTACTTGTGATTTCTCCCTGTCAAGTAAATAAAATCTTAAAAAAAAAAAAAAAAAAACCACAGCAAAATCTGCATTCTCCTTTCACACAAAGACACATTTTTACATCTTTGGTACAAAATGAATATGGAGTGTTTTCATAAATTCCAAGAAAACTCTTATCCCCAAAAGGTGCCAGTTGCAGGACAGAGAGGGGCCTGCCTTGACAGGGAAATGGTGCTTTGATTGGAAGGCATTTTTGCTCCCAAAAGAGGCTATCAAAGGGTCCAGAAGACCCCTCTGAAGCAGGCTGTCTGGCTGCGGGCACTATGCCGGCTTCTCAAAAGGTCAAGACAAGAGGGAGTTTTGTAAAGCTGCTGTGGGCAAAGGGGTAAAGGGGGAAAGAACTATCCAGGGAGCTCTACTGGGGTAGAATGTCAGGAGCTCTACTGGGCTGGAATGCCAGGAGACTGGGGGGGCCCCCATTCGTGCTCCCCTTTCTTGTGATGGCAGAATGTCCAACAGTCACCCCAGGACCAGAAACAAGGGTCAGGATTTCGGTTTTGTTCGTATGCCTGTTTGGTTTTTGTCCCGCTTGGCTGTGTCCATCATATCCGCCTCCTCCTCTCAGATGAACGAGAAGCCCAACCACTTCCTGGGGGAGTCTGTGCTTTCTGCAGCCTGAGCAGCGCCCACAAAATGCTGCTTCATTCTCGGAACCAAGGGCAACATCTCCCAGGACCCTGGACCTGGCCTGCACAGAGGTTCCAGCACCATCGATGGGCCCAGTCTGAGGGGTACCCCTGCTGGTCTCCAGACTCCGCTGGGAGGGAAGTAGGGTGCTCAGCTTTGTGGTAATCTTTTTACAAAGCTTTTTATGAAATATGACATATAAAAAGGCATTAAAACTAATAGAGAATGCTCACGTCCCATCACCAAGTATAAGGAAAAGAAAATATCACCAAGAGAGTCCAAAGCCCCAGAGTGTGTCTCTCTGACTGCATCCCTTCCCCATGCCTTGAGGCACCTGCTACCTTGAGTCTGGGATGTATCCTTCCAGCACCTTCCACTGCAGCAACCGAGACAGGATGGTCTTGTGTGTTGGGTCTTGTGGGTGAAGGGGCTGCCTCTCAGCGTTGCAGGAACAAGAAAGAAGAGAAATCACGGCAGCAACAAGGGGGCAGGAAAGCCCTAACAACAGAAACAAGCAATTGCATGGGGCTCCTGGCTGGCTCAGTCATGGGAATGCACAGCTCTTACTCTCAGGGTTGTGAGTTTGAGCCCCACATTGGGTATAGAAATTACTTAAAATCTTGAAAAAAAGAGAGGTGGGGCACCTGGGTGGCTCAGTGGGTTAAAGCCTCTGCTTTCGGCTCAGGTCATGATCCCAGGGTCCTGGGATCAGGCCCTGCATTGGGCACTATGCTCGCTGGGGAGCCTGCTTTCTCCTCTCTTTTTCTCTCTGCTGCCTCTCCGCCTACTTGTGATCTCTCTCTGTCAAATAAATAAATAAAAGCTTTAAAGAGAGAGAGAGAGAAATACAGTTACTGCAGCGAGAGAGAGACCAGAAACTCTCTCTCACTGATACATCAGCTCCGACAGGAGGGACAAGTTTAGTGAGTGGCCATCTGACAACACTGGGAGTGGACAATGACAAAGTACAGGGCCTAGACCAGGATGGACCCCTCCCAGTGACCTGTTGTAAGGTGTCACTGAGTTCCGAGGAGCTGAGGTGTTCCCAGTTCATACCAGAGAGTGTGCTGTTTCCAGAGGGGCCCAGTACCGTCCGGCTGGCCCAGTGCACTCAGCCCGTCGCATGGTAAGGGCTCCGTATTTCCTACAAGTCAATGCTCAGCCCACCAGGCTCACATTTGGCTCCGGAAAATCAAATACAAGCCCTATTGGACTATTGGGCTGTCTTGGAGCACTTCCTAGGGGACAGATGGATGAGAGGCTGTTGGTTGACATTTAACTACAGTTCCAAATTGATCAAATGTCTCTGCGCACTGTCCAAGCCAGCCTAGAGGTGGACCAGACCCGGTGGCCAGAGGGGCTGCGGGCTTGCCGGCTGTGCTGCCTGCCCTCTCCTCCCCTGCCACGCTGGGCACGGGCCACCTGCCTGTGTTGTGAAATCACTTGCCTGAGGTCTTATCAGGGGTAGTTTTCTGTTCAAGACGTCTTTCTCCTCTCTTTGTCCTTTGTATGGGTCCCATGGTGTATTAATCTGCTCAGATGCCAAAACAAAATACCATAGACCCAGTGGCTTAAACAACAGAAATGTATTTCTTCCACGTCTGGAGGCTGGTAGGCCAAGATCTAGGTGCCAGCAAGTCGGCTTCATCGTGAGGTCTCTTCTGGCGTGTAGGTAAGGGGCCACCGTCTCAGGGTGCTCACAGGACCTCATCTTTGTGCACGTAAGGGAGGGGCAGGGGAAGAAGAGACTGAGCTGTGGTGCCTTTTCTTCCTACAAGGACATCAGTTGTGTTAGATTAGGGGCCCCCCCTTATTATTTCATTTAATCTGAATTACATTGTGCAGACCGTATCTCCAAATACAGTCCCATGGGGTTAATGTTGTAAGACATGCATTATGGAAGAGCACAACTGAGTCCATTGCACATAGACACCCAAGAACTGCTCATAATCTGGTCTGCAACTCCACAGAGAATAGAAAGAGTCAACTTTCTGTGTTAGAAATGTTCTGTATCTGTGTGGTGGTTATACAGGTGTGTGTGTGTGTGTGTGTGTGTGTGTGTGTGTGTGTATAAATTATTTGAGGTATATACTTAAGAATTGTATGCTTCGATATATGTATGTTACACTTCAATTTTTTTTCTCAATTTTAATAAACACACAGAGAAGAGAATCCAATTAAATCCCTGAGGACTTTGGGAAGGAAGAAGGTGGCCCATGGTATCCTTAGGCTAGGAATTGACACCAAGGCCTTAACATGCAGGAATGGAAGGATCTTCGCTTTCACTGAGCATTTTGTTTGTCAGGGTAGTTCTGCCTATAGGAAAGGGAATTCTACTCACTGTGTCAAGTAGAAAGAATCTTCCATGAATCCAAAAGAATCTGAAGAGCGAGACCTCACAAGGGGCAGAAATTGGGATATTCCCTCACTGCTAACTCAGTCTCTCTGTCTCTCTTTCTCTCTCCCTCTTGGTCTCTCTCTCTACCTCCCTCTCAGTCTCCCCCTCTCTCCTGAAATTTCTGCCTATGCTTGTGTATCTACTCAATTCGGTCTTTGGACCCGTTTTCTCTCTTTTCTCTTCGTGGTTCCAATATGGCTGCCACAGCTGTTGGGTCAGTATGAGTCTCCCTCCTTAGGTCATTAACTATTCCTTCCCTTTGTGTCTCTTAGGTCAACCTCCCAAGAATGGTCCCAGCACACCTTTTTGAGCCAGTGTCCCGATGTAGGTGAAAAGGCTGCCTTTGGGCCCAACATCTACAGCAGAAAGAAGGAAGCCATGTTGTACAGTTTGAAGTTATGTATGGGCCAGGTCCTGGGTTAGAAGAACCCATTTTCAAAAGAGCTGTGGAGGAGAAGGCAGCAAGAGATGACTTTCTCAAGAATGGTAAGTTTGAAGGATCTCTCTATATATTTTCTTATAATGTTTTTAGTTCAGGTCTTAAGGGAAAGCTGGTCAGAAACAGTAAGTTGGGAAGTGTTGTCTCCTTTTCGGTTTTCTGGAAGAGTTTGTGGAGAACTGCCATTCTTTCTTCCTGAAAGATTTGGTGGAATTGAACAGTAAAGCCATCTGGCCCAGAGTTCTCTTTCTGAGGTTTCTTAGCTATAAATTCAATTTCTTCAATAAATATAGGACTATTCCAGTTACCTCTTTCTTTCTGAGTTGGCTTTGGTAGTTGGAGTCTTTTAAGGAAATTGTTTGTCTAAGGGCACCTGGGTGGCTCAGTCTGTTAAATGTCTCCCGTCCATTCAGGTCACAATCTCAGGGTCCTGGGATTGAGCCCCACATCGGGCTCCCTGCTCCGTGGGGAGCCTTCTTCTCCCTCTGCCCCTCCCCTCTGCTCATGTTCTCTCTCTCTCTCTCTCTCTCTCTCAAATAAATAAAAAATCTTAAAAAAAAAAGGGGGGGGGCTGGGGAGGGTATGTGCTATGGTGAGTGCCGTGAAGTATGTAAACCTGGCGATTCACAGACTTGTACCCCCGGGGCTAATAATACATTATATGTTAATTTAAAAATTATTTTAAAAAGGAAATTGTCCATGTCATCTAAGTTACAGAATTTATTCACATTAAGTTGTTCACAGTATTGTCTTACTAGCCTTTTCACACCCATGCACTCTGTATTGGTGTCCCCTCTCTCCTTCTTGATATTGGTGAATTGTGTTTTCTCTCTTTTTTTTTTTTTTTCCTGGCCAGTTTGGCTAGAGGTTTATCAATTTCATTGATTTTTCTCATTGATTTTTCAAAGATTTTTCTCAAAGATTTTCACTGATATTCTTTATTGTTCTTTTCCCTGTCTTGCTGATATCTTCTTTAATCTTTACTGTTTTGTTTCATTTGCTCCTTTTGGATTTAATTTATTCACTTTTTTCTAGTTTCTTAAGGTAGAAGCTGGGGTCACTGATGTGATATCCGTCTAATTTTCTAACCTAAGCATTTAGTGCTGTGAGGACACAGGTTTCTGATGACAGTCCATGACTTGAGCCCTGGGTTAAGTCTCATCTGAGGCTACTGGTCCCCAGCTCTGGCTATATCAAAGCCGCCCTATAAACTTCAGAAACACCCATGCCTTGGCCCCACCCCAGGCCAATTAAGACAGAATCTTTGGGAATGAGCTACAGGATGAGGAGTTGTCAAAACTCAGCAGGTAGGTTTAAGGGACGGCTGGGATGGTGAATCACGACCACACTCAGCTAGTGTTTCTCAAACTGTAACGAAGGCAGTTCTTTTTTTTTTTTTTTTTTTTTTATTTCCAAGTATGTTCCCTGTTACTTTATGAAATACTTTGTAACATATGGTAAAAATGAACCTGTAATTTAAAGAAGTTTCCCTCCTGAAGAGTGGCACTTCTATTGCCTCTTAAATCTAGGTGTTCTCATTATCCTTTATTATTTTTTAACGATTTTATTTATTGATTTGACAGTGAGAGAGAGAGCACAAACAGGGGAGGGATAGAGGGAGAGGGAGAAGCAGGCTTCCCACTGAGCAGGGAGACGGATGCAGGGCTTGATCCGAGGACCCTGGGATCATGACCTGAGCCGTAGGCAGATGCTTAACTGACTGAGCCAACCAGGCGCCCCTCATTATTCCTTATTATTATCAACAACAGAGGAAAGGAGGTTAGTACAAAGAGGATTGTGCATGTGGTCATTTCAGCTGTATAGTTGTACCCCCTTATGGGATTGTAACAGTTCGTGGAACATTCCAGTCCATGGACCGTGCTTTGAGTAGCGCCGTCTACATGTCTTGATTGTATGAGCCCATGGCTTCTTTTTATTGTTTAAACTTACTAGAGTTGGGTTTTTGGAAGAGGAAGATTCCAGCGAAAGTACCCTCCCACAGACATACCCATCTATTCTGCAGTCACCTGTTAACACATTTCACGCCCTCTCCCACACAAGAGCTACAAGCATCCCAGAGTAGTGTGCAGTCCTGGTTTGTTTGATGATGACTGTGTGGTTACCATGTGCCTCATTCTGGCTCCCTTTCTGGAGCAGAGCCCAGATGAGGCAAACTTCCTTCCAGCCATTGTGGATAACGCTAAAGAAAACTGAGAACACCTAAGTTTGAGAGGCAATGGAAGCACCATTTCTTTTTATATTATAAAAGAAAATTCTAGAAGCCACAGGATAGCAGATATGGATTTCAGCATATTGGCATTTTTTTTCGACACCCAAATCATCCCACTTGCGAGCAGAGACTGCTCCTTCAGGTTGCCTCCTGTGTCCTTAAATCCACATCATGGTCTTTGCTGTTTTCCTTGCTTGCCTGTTCCAGTCCTGGGAGAGCCATTTCTCAGAAGCCCTGGCTCTTTTCAGCAGAGAATGGTACTTAAAGACTAAGTTCTTGGGGCTCCTGGGGGGCTCAGTTGGTTAATCGTCCAACTCGACTTCCGCTCAGGTCGTGATCTCGTGGTCGTGACATTGAGCCCGGAACTGGGCTCCACACTGAGCACAGAGTCTGCCTGTCCCTCTCCTTCTGCTCCTTTCCCTGCTCACTTGCTCTCTAAAATAAATAAATAAAATCTTAAAAAAAAAAAAGATTAAAATCTAGGCAAGGTATATATGGTTGATCCTTGAAATAATGCAGGACCCCTGCACTGGCATGGACCACTCCACTGTCAAAAATCCATATAACTTGAGTCCCCCAAAACTTAACTGCTGAGAACCCCCAACCCCCTGATGACTAAAGGTTTGCCGATAACACAATTTATACACGTTTCGTATGTTATATGTATTATATATTATTTTCCTATAATCAAGTAAGCTAGAGAAAAAAAAACATTATTAAGAAAATCATACAGAGGGTGCCTGGGTGGCTCAGTCGTTAAGCGTCTGCCTTCAGCTCAGGTCACGATCCCAGGGTCCTAGGATCGAGCCCCACATTGGGCTCCCTGCTCAGCGGGAAGCCTGCTTCTCCTCTCCCACTCCCTCTGCTTGTGTTCCCTCTCTCGCTGTGTCTCTCTCTGTCAAATAAATAAATGAAATCTTAAAAAAAAGAGAAAATCATAAGGAAAAGAAAATACATTTACAGGACTGGACTGTATTTATGGAAAAAATCTGTGTATCAGTGGGGCCCCACAGTTCAAAGCCATGTTGTTCAAGGGTCAACTGTATAGTTTTTAAACAGAAATTTCATGATTTTTCATGAAATCTGTTTGGTTGTTGTTTTTTCTTTTTAACCATAACTCGAGGCCTTTTCATTAAGTCAGTTAATGACCTGAAACCATCAAGTCACTTGGGATTAAGGGTTGGTTTGGATTAGAGCAGTTTCTTAACCTTAGCTCTGTTGACATCTGGGGCTGGAAAATTCTTCGTTGTGGAGACGGTCCTGTGCTCTGTGGGATGTTGAGCAGCCTCCCAGCTCTCTGCAAACTGGCGGCCAGGAGTCCCCTTCCAGCCACGACAGCTAAAAACGGCCTCCACCGGTGGCCAGATCATCTCCCATTCGGAACTGCTAGATAGGCTCCGGGATTCTCCGGGAAGCGTCATGGACCAACCAGAGAAAACCTGGGCCCCTGATCGGACACCCATGGCAGCTTGTTTGCCTCTACTTCCCCCGTGGGTCTAGTCGGGATACTGGCAACAGGATAAAGCAACACGGTACGGGAAGCCCTCTGACCCGTGAGGAGTCATTGGCGCGAAAGTGAGGAGCAGACATTCCGTCATGGGCCGCCCCACACTGAAGCCACATGTCGCTCTCTGCTTACTTTGCTCAGCCCGTGCAGCATCCAGCAGGACCGTCTCCAGCCCCGAGGATTGCTCAAACTCTCTCGGAGCTCCCACCCGGCTCCTTCTCACGTTAGCCCTGTTTCAGATCTCGCATTTTCCTGTCACCCAAAGAAAGCCCCACTTAACTCACACCAGATGCCGAGGGAGTCGTCGTGAATCAATACAACATCATCCAGAAACCACCAACATGAATCATAAGGACAAACAGGACTTTCTTCCTCTCTGCAAAACAGTGACTAAAATAGTGTTTTTCCCTTTTAGAAGAAAAAAAATTTTTTTTACGAGGTCAAGAACGGGCTTAGGGCTCCGCTTGCACAACCCGCCTATCTGTGGGTGTGAAAGGGGGCAGTGCGTGTCCCCCCGCGAGACAGTGCATAAGGCCTGCTGCAGCAGGAGATGAGTCTGGACTGGGGGGTTCAGCGACCACCAGGAGCTGTCTTGCAGCTCTGTGTCCATCCAACTCTGTCAGGAAGGACGGGCCTCTGGGGAGCCTTCCAGGAAATAAGCGTCCAGACCACTCTCCCGAAAGCCTGCCTCTACTTCCCCAGATGCTTCCCCAACGCCTGTGGGTGTTAGATCCCGTGTCTGCCCTCCCTGCAGGCTGAGGCCACTGCTCCCCCCACCCGCCCCCAGAGACTCTGTCCTGGGACTCTGAGCCTTGAATGGAAGGAGGAAAAAGCCGAGAAGAGGTAGGAGCTGACCCATCCGGCAGCAGCTGGTTGAGACTGTCAGTTGCTCTTTCTGGGTCCCCAAGGCCTCCCTGCTTTCTGGCCCTTTCAGAGCAGGTTCTTCATCTTTCCTCCTCCTTCGTGAGGGCTGTGTCCTTGCCGTGAACTTCCGCCCCCCCCAACCCCCATGGTCAGGGCCAGTGCCTGTCACTCACCACACAGCACCGAGGCCATCTGCAAAAGGCGCCTCATGCCAAGAGCATGTGGGGCTCAAACTGCACTCAATGACATTTACAAGGTGCAAGTTAGGGGGTCTCCTCTCCTTAAGGCAAAGCGGGAGCTGCCAAGGTGGACACCTCCCTGCACTTAGCACGTCATGCCAGGCCGAGACCCGGCCCACGGATGTGGCTGGTAGGGGATGCCGACAGCGGACTGAGGCCTTGGGCAGTAAGAGAAAATGGGCCTGCTAGCAGGGAGGACCCCGGTGCCACTCCAGGGCCAGGCGCGCTGTGCTGCCCCCCCCCGCCCACTCCGGGAATCTGTACTGACTCTGTCTCTGGACCCTCCATTCTCTTATGGGGCCCCTGTTGCTCTCTCCTGCCTGTTGTCTGACAACCCTGTCCTGTGTCACCTAGCTCTCCCCCTCCTAAAACGACTGTCTCCATTATCCATTCTTTCCAATCTCCGTGGCCTCCACATTGCCTTCACTCCTAGCAGAAGACGAGTTGAGACCATCATACAGGGACTCGCTCGCTCATACAGGGACTTTGCCAACACAAAACCTGCACTCCTTCCCCGCCTTACTGCCCCAGCTTGCGCCCTGCAGGGTGTGTAGCTGCGCCCCCTGCATGCCCACTAGATGACCGCCCCCCCCTCATGAGTCACTATGATTGAAGTGTTTCCAGACTTTGCCAAATGTCTCTGGGGGCGTAGGGTCTCCCCAGGTGAGACTCGTTAATCTAGACCAACCACCGGTCACTCTGTCTCACACTCGGGGTGCACGTCTGATCCACACATTTGACCAACCTTCACCTGCCTCTTAAACAGAGCCCTTCGTGAAAGCCCACAGCCACAGCCTCCCCTGGATTTCTGGGCATGCCTCAGGTACCCCTGTGTATCCCCTGCTCTAGGGACCACCCTTCAGGTCCTGCAGATGGCCCCCCTCAGTTGATCTTAGAAAAGAAAAAGCACACCTTGCCTCTCCCCCTGCACTCTACTGTGCAGACATCTCCTGCAGAAATTGACTTCAGAATTCCTGGTTCCTTCCTAGGCCTCTCCAACCTCTTTATAAGCTGAAGGTGGGCAGTCAATGTAATGACTCAGACCCAGTGCTCTGACATTTCCCTTCCTGGCCCTGCTCGGGAGCTCCAGCAGCCCACGTGGAAATGGGGGAGCGGCTGCCGCACTTGTCGGAGCCTCAGCCAGCCGGGAAGCAGAAGGAGCTGGTATTAGCATCCGTGGGCCCTTTAGAAATGACTTTGTTCCTCTTCTCTGGATTCTTTCTCCCTCCTGTTTCTTCAACTTCCTCCTCCTAACTGAAACCTTTAAACATGTTTAAATCTCTCCCCAAATTATAAAAAGAAAAGACCTGCTTTGACCCCAGAGTTCCTTGCAGCTATCACCCTAATTCTCTTCTCTTCTTCGAAGCCAAACTTGTGAAGAAGCTGTGGACATCCACTGTCTCCCTGTCCTCACCTCCCACTCACTCCAGTCTGGCTTCCACCCTCACCAGGCCCTGGAGACAGCCAGTATGGTCATGATCCGGGCAGGGCTGAGCTGTGGCTGGAGAGCAGGAGGCCGGACTGACCCCAGCGGGGACTCTGGCCGTGGGAGCGGCAGCAGGGGACGGCCACAGTCGGCCTTCCCCAGGGTTGTGAGCGGAACTGCAGATGATAGCTTGGCCCTTCTGAGCAATTCCAGAAAGAATAGCTGGCCTTGAGTCCTGGGAATGCGCCAGCACCTCCTTGCCTTCATTCGTTCCTTCCTTCGTTTGTTCTGTCTACTGAGCACAACTCAGGCCAGCCACTAAGGCACTTGGCATCCACCATGTGAATGAAACAGATCTAGTCTCCACGCCTAGGGTTCATGGTCTCCTCGGGGCAGTAGGTAATGAAGAGTCAGGAAGATACACAATGACCACCTGAATGTTTTATAGAGGAAAAGTGCAGAGCAGAGAACAGTAGGGTCTGATCTCCCTGGGAAGTCAGAAAGGCTGAGGTCTGACTGTTGAGAAGGAATTAGCTATTCCAAGAGGACTGGGGAGGAAGAAGGTGACAAGGGGACTGGGGGAAAGGACGAAGGGCAGTCTTCCCCCCCAGGGGACCAGGGATTCCAGAACGGGGAGAGACTGAGAGGCTGGGGAAGAGATGGACAGGGCTGGGAGAGAGGGATGAGATGGGCTGGGTAGAAATTGGGTTTTTATCTCTGCCTCTGTGCATGCCTTTCTCCTGCTGAGTTCTGAGGATTGTCCTCGGTTCCTTCTGTGGGGTCAGCTCTGCGTTTCCTCTGTTCTGTCAGGACCTAGCTCTGACCTACCCTGGATGGGAGTGTCCCACAGAATTCCACTCTGGCTCTGGCTTTCACCCACACTCTTCTCTCTTGACATGGTCTCCCAGGTCAGACCATGTGACAGATGTGCCGTCCAGAACTCTCTCCTGGTGGCCAGGTGCAGAGCTCCATCGGCCCAGTGATCGTCCCCACATGGGGATCCTGCCACCGTCTCAAACACGGCAGATTGCAGTTTTAAAATCTAGGTCTCATTTTTGTGGAAATAAATATAGAAAATAATATAAGTCATCCTTTCCTTCCCCCAACCTGATGAGAAAGGGATCAGCTAAGACGGACAATCTTGAACAGGGTGTGAACATTCGACCCAGACCTATAGAAATCGGGCACAGATGGTGAGCTGTGAACAGCCTTTCTTTACGCTGATAAGGAAACTGAAATCAGACAAAGAGCTTTGATTAGCTGATTAATCAAGTTGGAGCAAGTTCCCAGGAAAGCTAAATTTAACTATGCCCTGTTCCCAAACTACAGACTTCCTGTTTCATGATTCCTTCCAACTTAATTGGAATGTTCCGTCTGGGTGATGGGTATAGGAGGGGGTCGTTTCACTATTCTTCTGTGTGTGTTTGAAATTTTTCATGAGGATCTAAAAAAAGAAGTAACATCTCTGTGTGTGTTTTATGAAAGCAACTGGTCTGTCTTAATTGGCGGGTGAGTGCTTATCTGTCACGCGATCCTTAACCTCCTGGTTTGAGAGAATTGTCTGGACTCGTGAACGTTCTTTATTGCAGGACATCATGAGACATGAGATGTGTAACCGTGCACCAGAATTGCAGATGACATCATCAATGAATTATTTTTCTTTGTGCTTTTTTTCTTCATTCTTCCAAACATATGTGTATATAAAGTGTGTGTGTGTGTATGTGTGTGTGTGTACACGTACTCGGAGTTTCTGAGCAAGGAGGAAGTGGTTCAATCTGCTTGTCTCTGAGCAGCTGTTGGCTTTTAGAATAAAGAAGGGTCTCAGCCTCGTTTCTGATTCAGATGCAGCATGAGACTTGCTTTCCTTCACCACGTCTAAATATAAATGCCTGTCTTCTCCCTCCCATAAAACTCAGCCCTCTTCCCTGTAACACTGAAGGAAAGACTGGGGGCTTCGCATGAGGTTTAGGTTAGGGCTGCAAGAGGCGTTTCGGTGTTGGGTGTCAAGAAAGGTCTGGAAGAGGACCCAAAGCGGACTGGAAGGCTGCTGCAGTTCAGAGAGCTCCACATGGCCGAGCTCCCAAGGCGCATGCACGGGGGCGCGGGCGTGCGGGTGCGCAAGGCCGGGCCACGCGTGGACCTCCAGGCTAAGGAATCGCTGGGGGCATCGGAGGGCTCAACCTGCTGTTCCTTACTACGCTTCTCCCTCTCCCGTCTTCCATTCAGCAGAACACAGACCCTCTGGACAGAGATTCAAGTCGTTCCAGATTATCAGTTGGCACACTGCACCCACTTGGTTTCAGTGTGGATCCTGAGATACGGTAGTCACCCCTTCTCTGTGGGGGATACGTTCCAAGACCCCCCAGTAGATGCTGACACCGCAGATAGTACCAAACCCTATATGCGCCATGTCTGTTCCTACACCCACATGCATACCTGTGATAAAGCTTCGGGGACCAATCAGGCTCCCTAAGAGTCAGACAGCAGTGATTCACATTCAGAACAGAACAATCATCACAGTACTCCGTGACACAAGGTAGGTGAATGTGGTCTCTCTCTGTCTGGGCATCTTACGGTCTGTCCTCTCCCTTCTTCTTGTGAGGATGCCAGATGATGAAAGGCTCCATGATGAGAAGACAGGAGGCCCCAGCGGAGACACTGTGACTTAGCATTAGGCTGCCCAGGAGCTTCCGATGAGGACCACGGTTGACCTCGAGTAACAGACTGTGGAAACGAAAACTGGAGGTGAGAAGGGGGAGACCACAGTGACTCTGGACATTCAGAGCGCCTGTAGGGTCAGGCACCGTCATAGAGCCTTTTCTCTGGCCTCGCTTTTTCTTTTTTTTTTTTAATTTTTAAATTTTTTAATTTTTATTTGACAGACAGATCACAAGTAGGCACAGAGGCAGGCAGAGAGAGGAGGAAGCAGGCTCCCCACTGAGCGGAAAGCCAGATGTGGGGCTCCATCCCAAGACCCTGAGATCGTGACCTGAGCCGAAGGCAGAGGCTTAACCCACTGAGCCACCCAGGTGCCCCACCTTTTCTTTTTTCTTTTTTAACTGAAGTATAATTAACACAGCAGGACATGAGTCTCAAGTACACAATGCAGGGATTCCGAACCTTCATTCCCAGGACTTACTCGTTCTGTCTCTTCCATCTCCCCCCACCCGCCCCCCACAACCATCAATGTTTTCTCTGTATTTATGAGTCTGTTTCTGCCTTTTGTTTTCTTTTCTTTTCTTGGATTCCTCTTTAAGTGAAATCGTATGGCACTTACCTTTCTCGTCTGAATTATTTTACTTAGGTTATACCCTCTAGGTTCAACTATGTTATTACAAATGGCTCAATCTCATCCCTCTTTAGAAATGGCTGAGTAATATTCTTCTGTGTGTGTGTGTGTGTGTGTGTGTGTGTGTACACCACATCGTCTTCATCCATTCATCTATCAGTGGACACTTGGGCTGCTTCTGTATCTTGGCTATTGTAAATGATGCTGCTGTAAACATAAGGGTGCATGCATCTCTTTGAATTAGTGTTTTCATTTTCCTTGGTAAACACCCAGTAGTGGAATTCATGAATTGTGTGGTAATTCTATTTGTAACTTTTTGAGGAACTCCATACAGGTTTCTACAATGGCTGCACCAGTTTGCATTCCCATCAATGGTGCATGAAGGTTCTTTTTTCTCCACATCCTCGCTAACACTTACTTTCTTTTTTTTTTTTTTTAAAGATTTTTTCTTTATTTATCTGACAGAGATCACAAGTAGGCAGAGAGGCAGGCAGAGAGAGAGGAGGAAGCAGGCTCCCTGCAGCGCAGAGAGTCGGATGTGGGGCTCGATCCCAGGACCCGGGGATCACGACCTGAGCTGAAGGCAGAGGCCTAACCCACTGAGCCACCCAGGTACCCCAACACTTACTTTCTTATAAGTGTTTCTTATTTTAGTCATTCTGACAGGTGTGAGGTGATCTCTCATTGTGGTTATGATTTGCATTTCCCTGATGACGAGTGATGTTGCTTATCTTTTCCTGTGTCTTTTGGGCATCTGGTTGACTTCTTTGGAAAAGAGAACTTGTCTATTCAGGTCCTCTGCCCATTTTTAATCAGATTATTTGGGGCTTTTTTTTTTTTTAAAAGATTTTATTTATTTATTTGACAGACAGAGATCACAGGGAGGCAGAGAGGCAGGCAGAGGAGTGGGAAACAGGCTCCCTGCTGAGCAGAGAGCCCAATGCGGGGTTCAATCCCAGGACTCCGGGACTATGACCTGAGCTGAAGGCAGAGGCTTTAACCCACTGAGCCACCCAGGCACCCCTATTTGGGCTTTTTTAGTGTTCATTGTGTAAGTTTGGTGTTTTTTTAAGGATTTATTTTAGATAAAGAGAGAGAAAAAAAGAAAAAAGAAGGGCAGGGGGAGAGGGAAAGAGAGTCTTAAGCAGACACCCACACACAGCAGGGAGCCTGACGCAGGGCTCCATCTCACAACCCGAGATCACAGCCTGAACTGAAAAAGAGTTGGTGCCACACAGGCACCCCAAGTTGTAGAACTTTTTATATATTTTGAATATTAACCTCTTATCAGGTGTATTGTTTGCAAATATCTTCTCCCATTTGGTAGACTGCCTTTTCATTTTGTAGATGATTTCCTTCACTGTGCGTAAGCTTATTATGTTGGTGTAGTTCTAATGGTTTATTTTTTCTTTTGTTTTTCTTGCCTGAGGAGACATATCTAGAGACATGTGCGATGGGTGATGTCAAAGAAATTACTGCCTGTTTTCTTCCAGGAGTTTTATGATTTTAGGTCTCACATTAGGTCTTTAATCCATCGTGAGGGTTTTTTTGTGTGTGTGGTAAAAGAAAGCGGTCCAGTGGCGTTCCTCTGCATGGAGCTGTCCAGTCTTCCCAACACCATCTGTTGAGCCTGTCTTTTCCCCTTGGATATTCTTGCCTCTGTTGTTGTAGGTTAATTGGCCATATAATTGTGGGTTTATTTCTGGGCTCTCTATTCTGTTCCATTGATCTGAGTGTCTATTTTTGTCTACCCTGGTCTCACTATTACTTTCTGTCTCTCTCTTTTTTGCGAAGTCTTTATAGGGTTTACCAATTTCATTGATCTTTTCCAAGATCCAACTTTTGGTTTTCTCTATTTTTGTTAGTTTTCTACTTCACAGATTCCTATTTGTCTTTATTGTCTCCTTTCTTCCTGTTACTTTTGATTTAATTTTTCTTGATTCCTAAGGTAGACCGCTCGATCATTGATTCAAAATTTCTCTTCTGTAATAAAAGCATTTAAAACCGTAAAGTTTCCTCTAAGCACAGCTTTATCTGCACCCCACATATTTTGATATGTCATATTTTCATTCTCTTTAATTTAAGGTATTTTTATTTATTTAGTGAAGATTTTATTTGTTTGTTTGTTTTAGAGGCTGGGAGAGGCAGAGGGAGAAGGAGTGAGAGAATCCCAAACAGACTCCCCACTGAACAAGGAGCTTGACTCGGGGCTCGATCCCAGGACCCTGAGATCATGACCTGAACTGAAACCAAAAATCAGATGCTCAGCGGACTGAGCCACCCAGGCACCCCTAACATATTTTTAAATTTTCCTTGTGGATTTTTCTCTTTGACTCATGAGTTTTTTAGTAGTGTGTTGCTTAATTCCTAAATACTGGAGGCTCCTCCAGGTTTCTTTTTGTTATTATTTCTCTTTAAAAGAAAACCACAGACCCAGAATTGTATCACCTAGGTTAAGGCCCTAAGTCAGTAAACCAAGACTTAACACCTAACCTAATTACAGTTTCAACGCCCCGGAAATGTAACCTTTTACCAGTGGATATGGGGATTTCCTGATCAGCATTAGGAAATACACTGATATATACTGATAGGCTCCTTCCGTTCCCCTTAAGAGGGTAACCTTGCCTAAGAATGGATTCTTTGCTTTAATTGCCTCTTTTCCACTCCTGCTCTACCTTTAAAAACCCTCCCTTTTCTGTAGCCCTTTGGAGATCTGCTCTACTTGCCAGTTGGGATGCTGCCCGATTCATGAATCCTTTAACAATACCCCTTTGATCTGCAGATTTACTTCATTAAATTTTTTTAACATTTATAATTCCATTGTAACCAGAGAACATACTCTAAGATGTCAGTCCTTCATTATTTATTTATTTATATCATGGTCTAGCGTGTGGCTTATCTTGGGGAATGTTCATGTGTTCTTAAACAAAAAGTGTACTCTGCAGCTACTGGGCACAGACATGGACAGAAATGATGAGCGAGAAAATTACAGTTGTAGCCAGTGTGTAGCCAACAGTTCTAGAGCCAAAAGGGTTTTCAAAACTTGTTTGGCAAATACCTTTGACTTGGTGTTGCAGATCTTCAACTGAGTAGGAAATCAAAACACAAACCCAGGAACATTCCTTTTTGAAAAAAAAAAAAGGGGCGCCTGGGTGGCTCAGTGGGTTAAGCCGCTGCCTTCGGCTCAGGTCATGATCTCAGGGTCCTGGGATCGAGTCCTGCATGGGGCTCTCTGCTCAGCGGGGAGCCTGCTTCCTCCTCTCTCTCTGCCTGCCTCTCCGACTACTTGTGATTTCTCTCTGTCAAATAAATAAATAAAATCTTTAAAAAAAAAAAAAAAAAAGAAAAGAAAAAAAAAAGAAAAAAAGATTTTGTTTACTTATTTATTTGAGCGAGAGAGACAGAAATGGCAACAGAGAGCACGAGCGGGGAGGAGAGAGAGAAGCAGGCTCCCGGCTCCATCCCAGGACCCTGGGATCATGACCTGAGCCGAAGGCAGACACTCAACAGACTGAACCACCCAGGTGCCCCGCCCCTGCCTAGGAGTGTTTCATGGGAGTCGGGAGGAGCGGAGTCCCTACCAGAGCCCCCATAGCTGCTCCTCTTGAAGCACAGAGGATCCTGGTGGGCATTTCACTGATAGCTCTTGCCTTCTGGTAAGCAGCAGAGCGGCAGGCATTATCACTCTGCCTCTCTCCTCCCCTCCCTGCCTACACTGAAGCCAAATTCTCTCTGCAGTCAGAGATTCAAGGCCAAGGACTTTCTGCCATGTCTCAGTATGGTTTTTTCCCTGGTGGACTTTGATGTGTATCCCAACATAAGGCTATTCACAACTACATGGTTTATAGCGATGTTGGTTTCCTAGGTTGGGTTCCCAAAAGCAAATATTGAGACAGGAGTCATGTGCAAATGATTTATTAAGGAAATACTCCAGGGAGAAACAAGAGAAGGAGTGGGGGAAAGACATATAGGAAAGGTAAGACGCCAGCAAGAGTGTGGTGTTGGCCATGCACCAACAGATACAGAGGGGAGCTCTGAAGGGCAAACCTTGCCTCGGAGTGGGTCCCTCAGACCCCCGCACTGGTCAGTAGCCCCGGACTCAGAGGAGAGGCACATTAACTCCTGGGCACTTCTGGCAAGCTTAGTGTGCAAGGCAGCCTCTGTAGCCCAAGAGAGATCCTCAAACAGTCGCAGGGAGGAGCTGGAGGGTCACAGAACAGAAAGGGTGAAAAGGACTGTTATATTGGGATTTATAATAAGAGATATATATCTGGTCTTTGTCCCTATTCCTGGCACAGAGCTCCTAAAATCCTTGGAATTGTCTAAATGATGGGAGTCGTGAAGGTGTCTTTTCAAGTTGTGTGAATCGGGTGACCTGGGAAACCCTTAGGTCTTCCTAAAGGGAAGGTCTTGCTAGGTGAGCAAATTTTGCAATCAGAGGGTTGGAACTTTCAGTCCTACCCCCTGACCTCCATGGAGTGGAGAGGGGCTGGAGGTTTGTCATTTGCCAGTGGCTAGTGATATTATCAGTTGCCTACGGAATGAATCCTTCATAAAAAACCAGAAGGATGGGGTTTGGAGAGTTTCTGGGTTGGTGAGCAAGTATAGATTTGGAGAGACAGCTGGTTGGAGAAGGCATGGCAGCTCTGTACCCCTTTCCCCATCCCTTGCTCTGTGCAACTCTTCCTTTGGGCTGTTAGTAAGTTACATCCTTTTATAATAAATTGGTAATCTAGCGAGTTCAGTCTTTTTCTGTGAGCTGCTCTAGCAAATTAATTGAGCCCAAGGACAGAGCCATGAGAACCTCCAATCTATAATGTTTGGTCAGAAGCCCAGGTGACAACCTAGACTTATGGTTGGCACCTGAAGAGGGGAACAATCTTGTAGAACTTTGCCTTAACCCGTGGGATCTGATGTTATCTCCAGGTAGATAGTGTCAGAATTGAGTGGAATTAGATAGGTGGTGATTCAGAGAATGACCTGATGTGGGAAAAAACAAGACCTGTTGGAATTGGAATCAGAATTGGAGGGACTGAAAGGGATACAGGTGAAGCACCATTGCTATGGTAGGACACTTACGAATGAAAGAGCTTGACATACATTTTTTTTAAACGCTCTGCACTACTTTAGTAAGATAGCATTTAGTATATGTTGGTTTTTAAGTGGGTGCCCCTGAGAGTATAGAAGAAAGTTTCGTGAGTCAACCCATTAATACTTACAGATGAGAAAGTTTTGTCTCTTTGATAGCTATGCATCTTGTGCTTGCAAGAACTGAGGGCAAGATCAAGGCTGTTAGATTCAGGTATCTGCACATTCCTTGGACAGTTTTGTTTTCAAATTCCTATTTTTGCCACTTTATGGCCTTGCTGAACATCTACAGTGAATTTCTTGCTGTCTCTGAGAGGCTTCACAGACTTCCTTCTCAGTATCATCTATAAAGTGTGTGTCCCATCTTATTAAAGGACAGGGGTACTTCAGATCTAACTGTGGAATCTTTCCACAGCTCTTTGATGACAATATCATCTTACATTTTGCATATGGTGATATTTCTATATCTCCTATGAACATACATTTCTGTTTCTGTGGTCAGTAGTTCTTCATCTGGACGAAATTAAACAGAATAATCCATTGTATGCTTTAAAAATGGCAGGCATGGGGCCCTGGGTGGCTCACTTGGCTAAGCGCCTACCCTTGGCTCAGGTCATGATCCCAGGGTCCTGGGATTGAGTCCACAGTCGGGCTCCCTGCTCAGTGAAGAGTCTGTTTCTCCCTTTCCCTTCCCTCTGCCCCTCTCCTCCCCTTCCCTCCCCTGCACTCCTGTTCTGTCTCTCTCTCTCCGGCTCTCAGATAAATAAATATACAAGTAAAGAAATAAACAAAATAAAAATTGCAGACACAAGAGTACTGTGACCCACAATGGGACATGTAAGAACACATCAGTAGCTCTCATCAGACTTCTTTACCATAGTTGCTTTATTCACCTGAGCCGTCCCGGGATCATGTGAGCAAAGTGAAGGAGAAGATTCTTGGGCACCATCAAGTGGCCATCTGGGGTATTACCTCAGGTCACCTGGGTGAAGAGTCCAGCCTCTCAGATGCCCCCCCCAACCCCTGCCCCCTGAATGTGGGGGCTGGTTTTGGAGCAGAGCAACTTACAAGAAAGTTGTCAGAGGAACCTGGTTGGTAGGTGAGGAAAACAAAGCAATGGCCTGAGAGGAGAGAAACGGTTGCAGCAGCCAAAGCATTTTCAGCTAGAGGAACTTGCAAGGCTTCTTTGGAAGACAGTGTGTAAGGCATAAAAAGTCCTTAGTCTAAAGACATTTGGAGATTTCTCTTCATTGATTTACTGGTTGGCCGTAAATACGAACACCCCCAAAGTCACCTGCAATCAATAAAAACATTGATAGATTTATTAGAAGGTACGTGTGTTGAAAGTAGTCAGCCCATCACCTGTGTAGATAGGAGACATCAAAGGGGAACGTGAACTGAAACCAGTGAACAGATCTATCTATGTACAAGACAGTAAAATGTCTCTGAGGCCATTATAGTTCAGTCAGGTGGACAGTAACAGCATCCATTGAAAACCTGATATTTTAGTCAGGATCCCAACAGGAAAGAGATGGCACGTTGGAAAGGGCACATTTCAGAGAGGTTAATGGAGAGATTACAGAAGTAGGGGCCGAGTTCAGAAACCAACAAGGGATGTAACTAGTAACAGAGAGAAGCTACCCTCATACTTGAGAGGGCGAAGAGAGGCATGGTTATGGGAACAGCTCGCTAGTCCCACCCTTTGACCTACTATTGAGGCATGCCATTGGCCAAGCCCAGCTTCCTGATCCAGAGAGGAATGGACAGTGGATCTGGAGTGCCAAACGGACAAAAATGCAATATACTCAACTTCAATTTGGCTTTAAAAATTAAGAGCATTTTACTTACTTAACAAGATTTCCTGAAGTGGGGAAGCTCCGTGGTTGGTATAATTGGGGATGTCATGGAGGACCCAGTCTCCATCCTTTCCTCCCCATCACAAGAAGGTTGCTGGAGCTCCAGCCGCTTGACTCAGACCTGATCATGATCAGCAGAAGAAAATGACTCTCCCCAGAGGTCTGTTTCTGGGAATGAGGAAACCTTTCTCAGAAGTCTCCCCAGGAGATGTGTCCACATGTGTCATTGGAAGAACTTGATCCATACTGGAACAGTCCCACCTAAGGAAAGGGGACTCAGCTAATCAAGATTTGCCCTGAGCTGGGGACAGTGTCAGTTTCTAGGAGAGGAAGGGGTGTGCATAGATGTTTGCATGAAATCAAGATACCGTGAAGCAAAAAAGAGGGCAAAAAGCTTGCATGAGGGCAAACAGAGGGGATGCAAAAACTGTGAGGCAATTATCAGGTTTCTAGTATGTTGCAGTTGGAAATAGAGTGCAGGGTCTATGACCACCCAGGATAGGTAAAATTAACACGAACGTACTTGGACAGTAGATAGGAATTGTAGTTTGGTTTTCAGAAGGAGTACTGTACCTGCAGGGGAGAAGCTCCCTCCCCTTTCAGGGGGCAACCAAGTCAAAAATAGAAGAAAGCTCCAACCAGATATATGTCCTAATCACAGAACACAGGCTGGAGGCACACCTAGGGCTACCAACTGTGTGGAGAATTCTAATAGGCAAAAAGGAGTTGTCTCCATGAGTCTTTGTACAACAAAGGTGCTTCCCTCCCCCGCACAAATGGCAGAGAAGAGTGAAGTGCTCACTAGAATCGAGAAAATTAATGTTGAGGCTGACAGGACTTGTTTAAGGAAAAAGAAAGCCTTTTAGATTTTTACACCTAGGTAATCATTTAATGTTCTAGCTGGAGTTACAAGCAGTAGAGGTTTTATATTTGAAGCACAATTTAATATTTACCGTCATCAAAGGCCAGACATGTCTAAGAATGTATGCATTTGTGGTAGTCCCAAGTCCCTTGAGGAGGGCTACTTCCTTAGAAGAAAATGAGTCTCTCTCTCTTCCTGATTTGTCATCTCCAAGTAATGGGCTTGGGATTGGCATAACTATAATTTATGTTAGAGGCTTTGTGGCCCCTGAGAACACAAGAAGAAAGACAAATTGAGAAATCTCATTTGAGGCCTTTTAGTGAGGAGGAGGCAAACAGAAGGCTCTTCACATACTGGATGAGAACAGTTTCCAGGAAATGTTATGTTATTTAAATCACTTTTGAGGGGTGCCTCGGTGACTCAGTGGGTTAAGCCTCTGCCTTCAGCTCAGGTCATGATCTCAGGGTCCTGGGATTGAGCCCCGTGTTGGGCTCTCTGCTCAGCGGGGAGCCTGCTTCCCCATCTCTCTGCCTGCCTCTCTGCTTACTTGTGATCTCTGTCAAATAAATGAATAAAATCTTTTTAAAAAGAGAGAGATATATTTATTTATCTGAGAGAGCACAAGTTGGGGGGGGGGGAGTAGGCTGAGGGAGAAGGAGATTCCCTGCTGAGCAGGGAGCCTGACTCGGGGCTCGATCTCAGGACCCTAAGATCATGACTTGAGCTGAAGACGAGTGTTTAACTGACTGAGCCACTCAGGTGCCCCTAGATTTTTATTTTCTTGTAGTATCCTCCATCCTCCCCTTTTTCATCAATTTAAGACAGTTCTGTGCTTATTGGCTCAGATGAGAGATGAAGCAGTAATCAAAGCTACAGCTGTCCCCCGTTACCTGTGCTTTCATTGTCCATGGTCACCATGGTTCAGAAGCAGATGGTTCTTCCTTCCGACATAGCATCAGAAGGTTGGTAGTAGCCTAATGCTACGCCACGATCCTATGTCATTCACCTCACTTCATCAGTCACGTGGGCATTCTGTCATCTCCCCTCCTTATGAGAAGGGTGAGGACAGAGGAGGGCCTGGTGGTAGCGGTGGTTTTGACTCAGGTCATGATCTCAGGGTCGTGGGACTGAGCCCAGCATCGGGTTCCACACTCAGCATGGAGTCTGCTTAAGATCCTGTCTCACTCTCCCCCACTCCTCCTCCCTGCACACTCTCGCATTCTCAAATAAATTAATCTTCAAAGGGAAAAAAAGGGTGAGTACAGAACAATAAGGTAATTTGAAAGGCAGGCCAAATTCATATAACTTTCCTTACAGTATAATGTTAGAATTGTTCTATTATTCATTATCTTTATTTATCTCTTAATTTATACATCTGATATGTATAAACTTTATATGATAAACTTTATCATAGGTATGTATGTATAGGGAAAACACAACATATGGGTTCAGTACAATCTGCGGTTTCAGGCCTCCACTTGGGGAGCGTGGTCTTGGAAGGACCCCCGAAGATAAATGGGGACTACTATAGTCTGAAAACAATAGTTTCCAGAGGCCTACACCTATTAAGAAGACAGGGTTCTCTACGAAGACCAGATAAAAGCCCCTTATAAAGGGGAAAGATAAATGAGGAAGTGGTTTGTGAGAACAGTGATGAGGTAGATTCAGGAAAGGAAGGCCTGGGGCCCCGCTTCCTGGCCAGCACCCCAGGGAACATGACTGCAGAGAGGGCACTGCTGTCTAGATGTCCGGGCCAGCCATGCCCAGGCAGCCTCTCCAAGATCCCCAGGTCCTTGCTTGGCGCTATGGCAGCAGAGAGACTCCCGTGGCCCCCAGACTGGGAATGGAAGTTGAGGAGAGAGCCCACTGCTGGGAAGAAGACACAGGCCCGGGGACAGGATACTACTTTGTGACTACGGAGAAAGATGACCAGGACCGCACACCCTTGACACACTGGCACAACGTGAGCCTCTAGAACTTCGACAGCAGAAAGGAAAGAAGACCCCAAATTCCAGAGATGAATGTGCTATCACTCTAGCTGATTGGGGTTCTACAACATAAAATTAACTAAAAATAAAGAAAATGGTATTTATTGCATACCTGAGTTGTTGGTAAACTGAAGTTCCTGCCATAGTAGGAAAAGTCACCATTTGTAAGGGCTTTATGGAGAGCTTCACACCTATTATCTCATTTAAAACCTCATTTCATGCAATGAGAGTTCGCTGCCTCATCCTCCCCTGAGGACTCTTCTGACAAGGCAGACGTAGCACCCAAGAAAAACTTAATACAAACAGATGTTTACTCTGTTGAGCTATCCAGCGATAACTGCAAAGTTCGTCTAGAATATTCAGTGTTATCCACAAGGAACCAGGCATTATGCTAAGGGCTTATGGCACTTCATCCTCACCCTAAAACTGTGAGACATGTACTACCACCTCCATTTTTCAAATATGAAAATAACTTCAGAGTTGTCAGATGATGTGGCTTTTAGATTCAAACCTGCTTGAAGCTTTACTTTATAATCCGTGTGGAAACTAGATCCAGGTGTCCAATAGGAACACCTACAATAGGATTTATGAAGTGAGTTTATTTATAGTTTAAATACACAAATTCCCTTTTATTTTCGGCAACAACCATTCTAAGATTAAAGGAATAATCTTTTTGGATAAATATTGTATTCTGGGAAGCCGTTAAACAAGACCTTTGCAGTTGACATTGTTCTTTCTGTTCTTTTATCTTTCTGAACTTGAGTTTGGATATTTTCCATTAGCCTGTCTTCAAGTTTACTAAGCTCTTGCCTCTGCTGTGTCCATTCTGCTGCTCAGCCCATCTGAATTCTTTATTTCATCCCATTCTTTATTCCATTCTAGAATGTTCATTTGGTTTTCACATATTCCAGTTCCCTATCGAAATTCCCCACTTTGTTAGCATTTTGTCCCACTATTTATTTTTTTAAGATTTTATTTATTCATTTTAGAGAAAGAGAAAGAGTGGTAGGAGGAAGGGGCAGAGGGAGAGAGAGGGTTTCAAGCAGGCTCCCCTCTGAGTGTGAACACAACTCGGGGCTCAATCCCATGACCATGAGATCCTGACCTGAGCTGAAATCAAGAGTTGGATGCCTCAACAGACTGAACCACCCAGTCACCCCTTCTTTAACATATTTAAATTGTTATTTTAAATCCTTAACATCCAGATCAGGTGTGGGTCTACTTTTATCATCTCATTTTTCTCTCTTGATTATCTGTCACACCGCCCTGCTGTATTAGTTTTCCTATTGCTGCTGTAATAAATAACCACAAATTTAGTGATCCAGGACAACACTGATTTATTATCTTCTGGTTCCGGAGATCAGAAGTCCAGCAGTTTCACTGGGCTAAAGTGAAGGTGTTGGCATTGCTGGCTCCTTCTAGAGTCTCTGGAAAGAATACATTTCTTTGTCTTTTCCAGCTTCTAGGGACCACCTGCATTCCTTGACTTGTGACCTCTTCGCCACATAACTCCAGCTTCTGGCTGCCTCACATCTCTGACTACTGACCCTGACTCTCCTGCCTCACTCTCACTGGAACCCTTGTGCGTTTATCAGTGCCCCACCCCCAATAAACCAGGACCCTCTCTCCAACTCAAGACCCTTAGCCACATCCACAAAGTCTCTGCATCCACAGGTTCTAGGAATTAGGACACATACATCTTTGGGAGGCCACCTGAACGGTCTACTGTACCTGTTTTTTCTATGACTTGTAATTTTCTACTATATGCCAAATATTGTGTATGTATGAAAGAACCACAGAAGTTGAAAATAATCAAATTTTCTCCTGCAGAGTTTACCCATCCCATGGCAACATAGCCCCAAGGGGTGATGCCTCAATCCAATCAGGAATTGAGTTGAGTTGGAGTGAGTTGCATCTTTAATTAGATTCTGTCCATGTCTGTTTTTAATTATCTTGAGAATGAGACCTGCCTTATGTTTGTTGCAGGCCCTTCCCTAGCAGGACTCGACCTTTCAAACACGAAGAGACAGCAGATCTTACTCTGTCTTTCCAGCCCAGGCCCCAGACAGGCCCCCCCCCCCAACCTTACCCCAATCTACTCTAGCACTTACCAAATATCCCAAGGGGTAAAGAACCTCATATCTAGATTCTAGCCTGTAACAATAGTCTGAGTGGCCTCAACAGTTCAATGTAAACCAAGCCCAATCTTTAGCCTATGCCCAGACTTCACAAATGACCCAGGAAAAAAGGACGAATGATCCCAGCTCCCCTAGAAAGGGCTCTTCCTTCTCTATTTCCACTGCTCTGTGATGTCTTTAAAAATATGATTTTTGAAGTTTATCCTTTCCACCCCCTCCCGCACCCAATCATTATAGCAGGAACGATGACCTACTGATACCTAGTACATCCTACTCAGAGACAGAAGTTCCTTGTGGGTAACACTGAATATTCTAGAAGAACTTTGCAGTTATCACTGGAAATCTCAAAAAGCTTCTTGCATCTTCTCAGCAAACATAACACAAGGCAGGCTATGTATATATAACCTTAAATTCATTTGGTTGTTTATTTATTTATTTATTTAAGGCATGGAGCCCAGCACAGGGTTTCTACTCATGACCCTGAGATCAAGACCTGAGCTGAGATCAAGAGTTCGATGCTTAACTAACTGAGCCACCCAGGTGCCCCTATTTATTTTTTTAAGATTTTTTAAAAGGTTTTATTTATTTGAGAGAGAGAGTGCATGCTTGTGCACAAGCAGCGCGGAGGAGCAGAGGGAGAAGCAGGCTCCCCACTGAGTAGGGTGCCCCACAGGGGCTCAATCTCTGGGATCATGACCTGAGTCCAAGGCAGCCACTTACCTGACTGAGCCCCACAGGCACCCCTAACCTTAAATTTAATTAAGATCTTTCTCCATACCTGGTCTCTCTCTTTTTTTAAAGATTTTATTTATTTGACAGAGAGAGAGAACTCACAAGTAGACAGAGAGGCAGGCAGAGAGAGATGGGAAGCAAAACCCCTGCTGAGCAAGGAGCCCAATGCGGGGCTTGATCCCAGGACCCTGAGATCATGACCTGAGCCAAAGGCAGAGGCTTAACCCACTGAGCCACCCAGGCGCTCCCATAACTGGTCTATTTATTTATTTATTTATTTATTTATTTATATATATATATTTTTTTTAATTTTTAAAGATTTTTATTTATTTATTTGGCAGACAGAGATCACAAGTAGGCAGAGAAGCAGGCAGAGAGAGAGGAGGAAGCAGGCTCCCTGCTGAGCAGAGAGCCCGATGTGGGGCTCGATCCCAGGACCCTGGGATCATGACCTGAGCCGAAGGCAGAGGCTTTAACCCACTGAGCCACCCAGGCGCCCCCCATACCTGGTCTCTTAACTACTTTTTTTACTTTGCTCCTGGGTGGTTAGGGATATAAATATACTTATCTTACTAACACACACTTTGAAAATTCAATACAGTTGATGTAATAGGATTTGTTCTTCCTAAGGTTTATCAAATACCATTGCAAACCCTGGTTTTATATTTTTAGAATTCTGTATTTAATACTATGAATAGGTAACATTCTCAGATGTGTAAATGTCAAAAGAGATTAAAAAATACACAGTGAAGTCTTTCTATGATTCTTTCCCCCTTCCCATTCCATGATAGGTATCCTTGATTGTTTCTTACTTATCAGAAAAGATTAAATGCATTTGCAAGCAGATATGTATAAACACTACCACCCCCTTTTATTACACAGACCATCATATATTATGCTCCCCAGTTTGCACCTTGTATTTTTTTAGTTGAAAGGGAACTTACCAGTTCATGTACTTGACCTCCCAGCAGGATCCAGGGCATGGGACAATCCAGTCAGAACCCGGTTTCTTTCCCACTCCCGCCCATACTCTCCTCTGTGGTGGTTTCTTCCAAAATTAGTTCCCACTCCTCCTCTACGGGGTGCTTCCTTCCCAGTCCCGGTTCTAAGATGTCACCCTAACAGGCTAGCAGCCCCACCAGAAAGGGTGCACCTGCCAGGCTCCCAGTACATTCTAACAATGGACTAGCTGGAATCCCAGGCCCATCCCTCAACCAATCATGGGGACCAAGACAGTGGGAGACGCTAACTGGCCAGGCGAAAGTCACTTGACCACCTCTGGAGCGCTAGGCTTGAGAGGTCAGTCCCCCAAGGGCATGGGCTGGGAGTTGGAGGGGTGGCTCTCCAAAGGGGTATCATGGTGCTGCGAGCAGAAAGGTAAAAATGACAGATATCTGCTACTATGAAAGATGCTGTTTCATTGTCTTTGGAGTTGTTTGGTGGGGGGTGGGGGGGTGGTTTGGCTCCTTCATGCCTGGAAGCTGTGTTGTTATGCCTAACACAGGTGTTACTATCTCAGGTGTGGCTGAGGGGACACAGCCACTAGCACTGACCTCTTGGAAAACGCCTCAGGGCGCAGAGGGCTGTTCAAACTGTGTTTTGCTGGATTCTGTATTGGTCTCTGATGTCTGTTAACCACGGGGCCCAGGGAACAGCCAAAGCTGTTTACATCTCACCTGCAGTCCACTTTTGCAAGCTTGGAAAGACCTTTTACAAACCCTCCAACCCATCCCAAGTCTGTACCCACAGCCACCTCCTTTATATAATCCCCACAATGCTTGCTGGGATTTCCCCTGCTCTAAATCAACCCAGGGCTAGGAACCAGACATCTAGGGGCAGCTTCTATGCCCCCCAGATCCTGATGGAAGTATTCAGACTAGGACTTTATCATTAAACACTCAAAAGCAAAAAAGGGGGGTTGGTCAGAATGGTCAGGGACAGGAGACAGAAAAGGGGGGGGGCAACATTACCCACCTAGAGATACAGCTGTCTGACTGTTCTGAAAAATTCTTCTTAAGAGAAAAACAGGCGTGTATTGGGGGATTGGCAAGAAGGGGACAGAGTAGGCTGTGGGCAGGGAGAAGTTGCCACCTAGAACCAGGGGTCTCTTCCTCCTCCTTCTTTCCTCTCATCAGCCGGAGACAGAAACTAACAACCGCGGCTTCAGGCAGCTAGAAGCCTGAAACAGGAGAAAACCAGTAGGCAGAGAAAAAAAGAACAAAACAAAACCAAAGCCCAGATACAGGGGGAGAAAATAAAAGGTAACTAAATAAATTATGTGTCTGCCTAATATTTTAACACAAATGTGTAATAGATAAATTACATATGTACATACGACATCTAACTAAAAAGAAATTTTCTTAATTTGACCCAATTGGAAATCCAAAATTTGTGTACAATGTATATACCAGAAGAATTTATGTAACAGAGATAAAAACGGTGCTGATTGTCTTTTGTGTGTCTGCAACCCAAGTTCTAAATTAACTTTAGCATTTGCTAAAATGCACCAATTGACGTAACTTCATGGTCTTAATACTGGGGCTCAAATTACAGTTATATCCAGAGATTCCACTATATTTAAACATCGTGTCTGCTATAATCTTAAGAAAGTAACTAAATATAAGATAGAGAAAAGAAGTAGGAATGTCTCACTTTAACTATAGCTTTGTCTAAATTTCCCATAGTCATAATACCCATTGTCCTAAAAATATCCCACATTGGCACACACTCTAACACAACGAGTAATAAATTTAAAACTAAATCTTTGGCACTTTCAAATTGGCTTGGTACAATGGGACTCCACGGACCCCTTAGTTAAAATAGCTATTATAGCCCAATGTAAGTTAAAACAGGGCCTTCGAGGATTAAAACTTATTATATAAAACCTAATTAACAAAAGGGTGATTATCCCTGATGCTTTTCCGTTTGACAGCCTAATTTCGCCTGTTCTTAAACTTGGACAAAGTAAAGGGTGCTGGATTCGTTTGCTGGGGTTGTCATAACCAAATACCACAGACTGGGTGACTTAATCAGCAGGAATTGATTTTCTCACAGTTGTGGAAGCTGGGAAGTCCAAGGTCATGGTGTCGGTTGATTCAGTTTCTGGTCCAACCTCTCTTCCTGACTGGCTTGTGGGCCTTCTTGCTGTGTCCTCACGTGGCCTTCCCTCTAGTGGTGCAGAGAACGAGAAATCTCTCTCCCCTCTCTCTCCTCTTCTTTTTTTGTAATGCCACCAGTCTTATTGGATTCAGGGCATGCCCTTATGACATCATTGAATCTTAGTTATCTTTGTAAAGGCCTTATCTCCAAATCCCATGAGGGTGGGGGTTGGGGCTTCCACTTATCAGTCTTAGAAGGACATTCATAATCAGTCCACAGCAGGTGACTCATGGTGGATTACTATGACATGAGTGCTCTCATCCCATCCATTGGGTCTTTATATTCAATACCTAATACTATTAAGACTACTGAATCTATCCAATCGACAATAGGTTTATATTTTGCTCTTATAAATGTGGCTAATACGTTATATCGTGTGCCTGTTCCAACAGCTTCTCAGCTGCATTTCGCCTTCACCCCTGAAGGAGCATAACCCACCTCTTCCGGGGTTGGGGAACCTCAGCAGCTTCACTACCGCATACAGCCAGCACAGACAAGATCTTCCCACGTCCCCCAGGAGCACAGGCATGCCATGACCGATGACATGCTTCTCCAACGAAACTCATTTGACACACTCCTTGCAGACATGTAAGTCCCGTATCTTTTAGTCCTTTGGGGGCTGGTGGTGACATATTCCTCATTTACACCCCCTCCCATCAGTGCCCTCAGAAGCTCCTTCACTGTCGTAGAATCTTTAGCAACTTCTTATGTCTCCTGGAATTTCTAGACTACTTGAAATGGCCGTAAGTTGCCCAAGAGCTTGTGATACAAGAAACTCTCTCTCTTAGCCTCATGTGACACACAATTAAAACAAAAAAGTAACTGGTTACACATTGGGCTTTCCTGGAAATAGAGACTCTCACAGACCTTGAGTCTATGACTTTCCAGATCCATTGTGCTTTTCTAGATATCAGCTCATACCCTCCAGCAACATAACTGCTGAGAAATACACTTAACCTGAGAATTACACCAAGACATTATTGTCAAACTTGTGTTTTTAAAAATATTTTATTTATTTATTTGATAGATAGAGATCACAAGTAGGCAGAGAGAGGCAGGCAGAGAGAGAGGAGGAAGCAGGCTCCCCACTGAGCAGAGAGCCCGATGCGGGGCTTGATCCCAGGACCTTGGGATCATGACCTGAGTCGAAGGCAGAGGCTTTAACCCACTGAGCCACCCAGGTGCCCCTAAACATGTGTTGGTTTTTTTTTTTTTAATTTTATTTATTTATTTGACAGAGAGAGATGACAAGCAGGCAGAGAGGCAGGCAGAGAGAGAGGAGGAAGCAGGCTCCTTGCCTAGCAGAGAGCCCGATGCGGGGCTCGATCCCAGGACCCTGAGATCATGACCCGAGCCGAAGGCAGCGGCTTAACCCACTAAGCCACCCAGGCGCCCCTAAACTTGTGTTTTTAATACACTTTACAAACCTGACCAAAATATTGTTAGAGACACCAAAAATTTCCCATTTGTTTTTGTTTTGGCTAATGCTGTATAAATGGAAAACCTGGTTACGGGCTGGCGGAGAAGGACTTCTTATATGTCTCCATTTCAGGCTCAGAGTAAAATGTTTCCTGTGTTGTATGAGGAACTTGGGCCCTACTTCCTGAAAGTCTCCGCTCTCGTCACCCGAAAGTTCCACTGAAATGATTCTAGATAGCCACCGGGCCAACTGTTCTGTGCTTTTTTTTTTTTTTTTTTGATCCAGTATTTGTCCTTTTGACATATCTTCACCCATGAATAGCTAAAGTCTGTGATCTTACTTTTTCCAGCACAGTAAAGTCCTATTACAAATCCTGCCTCTAATCTCCAGTCCGTAACCAGAGCCCCCTCCTCCTCTGACTCTCACACACCATCCCAGTGTTTCCCCCAGCCAAAATCCATTCAGGGACAGGCACTAGATCTGGGAACATCCCCCGTGCCCCACAGCCCACCAGCACTATTCACACTAGCCAGTCCTAAGCTATTTTCCCTGCCCTGCCTGCACACACCCCAATAAGTCTCTGGCTTAGGCTTTCCCTTGTTCCTCTCTGCATCCTGACCAAACCTGTTGCTTCCCCATGTGGCCCTGTGAGGTGTGCTTCCCCCTTTCAGGAAACATTAACTCATAAAATCTTTCTGTGTCCTCATTCAGGCACTTGCATGAATTAGAATTTTGCAGGTACAATTGAGACAGGAGCCACTGCTCAGTACTCAGACGCAGAATACCAGGCTCGTGTGTGTATCTCTGTCCCCGTGTGTGTTTGTGTGCGCACGTGCACATGCATGCGCACACGGGTAAAAGCGCATATGACATAAAATTTACCATCACTATTTTAAGTTGTACAGTTCATTAACATTCATTCCATTCAAAGTGTTATCCAGTGTTATATTGAGGATGTTATCCCCAACATCCATCTCCAGAACTTTTTTTTCCCCAACATCCATCTCCAGAACTTTTTTTTTTTTTTTAAAGATTTTATTTATTTATTTGACAGAGAGAAATCACAAGTAGATGGAGAAGCAGGCAGAGAGAGAGAGAGAGAGGGAAGCAGGCTCCCCGCTGAGCAGAAAGCCCGATGCGGGACTCGATCCCAGGACCCTGAGATCATGACCTGAGCCGAAGGCAGCGGCTTAACCCACTGAGCCACCCAGGCGCCCCTCCAGAACTTTTTTATCCCCAGAAGTTTTTCATCATCCCAAACATAAATTCTGCCTGGTATCCACCATCTCACTTTCTGTCTCTGAGTTCTGGGTACTTGATATGAGTGGGATCATACAATAGCGGTTGTTTTGTACCTGGCTGGTTGTATTTAACGTACTGTCTTCAGGGTGCATATTGTTACGTGTGTCAGAATTTCATTCCTTTTTGAGACTGATGCATGCTCATTGCATGTATATATTTATTCATCCATTCATCTCCCAGGGGACACCTGGTTTGTTTCCGCCTTTTGGCGATCATCAATGACACTGCTGTGAGCGCTGGCATACAAATGTGGATCTCCACATAAGGACCAGAAAGAGCTTTCTGAAAGCCGTTTAACTTACTTCCCTCCTGAAAAACCTTCTATGGGTAACTAAACAACAGCGAGGCGCTTGCGTATTAAGTGACTGAAGCTCAGGTCAGGATCCTGAGAAGAGTCCCATATCATGCTCCCTGCTGGGCAGGAGGCTTGATTCTTCCTCTCCTCCTGCTCTTCCCCCTTGCTCATTTTCTCTCTCTCTCTCTCTCTGCCAAATAAATAAAATCTTTTTAGAAAACCAAAAACAGGGGCGCCTGGGTGGCTCAGAGGGTTGGGCCTCTGCCATCAGCTCACATCGTGATCTCAGAGTCCTGGGATGGAGCCCCGCATCAGGCTCTCTGCCCAGCGGGGAGCCTGCTTCCCCCTCTCTCTCTGCCTGCCTCTCTGCCTACTTGTGATTCTCTCTCTCTCTCTCTGTAAAATAAATAAATAAAACCTTAAAAAAAAAAAACAAAAAACAACGAGCAACAATGAGATACCATTACACACCCTGCAGAATAGCTAAAATGAAAAGGATTGGCAATTTCAGTGTTGGCAAGGATGCAGACAATGGGACAGTCACATAGTGTTAGTGGTAGTATAAAATGATACCAACCACTTTGGAAACATGACTGTTTCTACCCAATAGCCCAGAAATCCCATTCCTAGATACTATTTACCCAAGAAAAAGTAATGCATACAATCACAAAGACTTACACAAAAATGTCCATAGCAGCTTTATTTATAACAGTTACTGGGGGAAAAAACGCTAATGTCCCTCTGTAGATGAATGGATAAATAAATTGTGGCATGCTCATACAATAGTGTAGTCGTGTTAAAGAATAACTTTTTAAAAGATTTTATTTATTTATTTGACAGAGAGAGATCCCAAGTAGACAGAGAGGCAGACAGAGAGAGAGGTAGAAGCAGGCTCCCTGCTGAGCAGGGAGCCCGATGCGGGGCTCAATCCCAGGACCCTGGGATCATAACCTGAGCCAAAGGCAGAGGCTTAACCCACTGAGCCACCCAGGCGCCCCAAGAATAATTTTTATAAAGTCAAGTCATAATTCTCTTAACCCACTGAACCAGCCAGGCACCCCAAATCATGATTCTCTTAGATATAAAATAAACACATGTCAAAGGTTTGATTTAACTCTTTAATAAGATCCAGAAAGATAGTACAACTGATTCAAAGGGAAATTCAAAGGACCACACATATAAACTATAATTAAATAAGAAATAATGAAATATTTACAAATAGATGAAAAACTGGCAAGACTGAAGAAATCGACAGTAATTAAATGCATTCCACTGGACACAATTTGCATTTTTCTAGACAAGAACCATTTCTTGAAAAAACCTTAGAGTTGTTCTTTATATCGAAGACAATGAAAGGTGTAGAGCCCACATAGAATCCGATATCCCTGAGTGTGTGCTAAGCAACACCTTATTTTTCATTGGACAAGAATATTTGGGGGACCATTTCAAAGTTTTCATGAATTTTCTATACATTACATAGTAATAAAAAGAATGAGTTGGTGGTACACTCAATATACATGAAGCTCACAGACATTACATTGAGCCACAAAGGGCAGATGTGGAGGAGTATACACTGTGATACCTGCTTATGGCTGGGGCGCAAGAGAGATGGGAAGCTCCCCATGGGAATCCTACTGGGTGCTGGAAATGGTATATACCCCGATTTGGGTGGTGGAGATACACATATGTACAAAATTAGTGAACAAGCCTTCTCCTATCCTACTTGTCCCCAGATCCCTCCAACAATTGCTATTTATCTTTAGGATGAAGTCCAAACTCAGATCTGGTCCCTATTTTGTCTCCTGTCATCTATCTCTGTTGCTCATTTTCCTGACATTTCCTCAAAGGTCCCTTACGGTGTTTTTTCCTGTTCCCTGGCCTTTCCCACCAAACCATACCTCTCACTCATCTCGCAGTCTTACCTAACGCTGCCAGTCTGTGTAGGTGTCCCTCCTGGGTGCTCCCAAAACATCGATCAGTGTTCCTATCACTTTTGCCACCGACCTGCAAGTCTAACATCCTGTGCGCTCCCTGAGAAAGTTCTCAAGCTCAGCACAATGCCTGGCAATAGGGAAGGCAGAGATGTGAAAGACAAGAAAAAAGCTAAAGGAAAATTAAGGCAGTGTGTGGCCCAGGAGATTTCAGCTGAGTGTCACCCTTCATTGAGTTCTGAGACGATCCTACTTTCCTTTCTGGGTAGTACCCTTGAGTCTGAGTATTCGGAGCTCTCTAGATTTTTCATACCTTGTACTTTGTCTCTATCCTGCTATTTGGCCTTCTCACTATTAAAAACCTGCTTTTGCTTTTCCCCATGTGTTTTGTTTGACTGCAGCGTGTTATCTTTGTAGCATTTTAAAATCGGCAGATTTCACATAAATTTTCAATTTTTCTTAGAAGAAAGAAAGGGAAGGAGGGAGGAAAAGAGGGAAGGGGAAAGCGGGGTAGGAAGAAACATCTGGCATCACAGGGCCCCAGTCTGGCGTGGCAACACTCGGCGGCAACAGCAGCGTGGCTTCGCACTCGGGGAGCGCACACGTCCCCCGAAGCAGCTGAGTTTGCGACCCCTTTCCCGGTCGATGACATGTACAGTAGCTCGCGCAAGCTCGGGTGGGGCAGAGGCCAGCGTTTCAAGGAGGTGGAGGGGAGAATCCGTCGAAGCCTCACAGAAACATTGGGTAAGAGCCTGGGCCTGGTCTGTGGAAACTGCCAAGTCTCGGGCTCCTCTCAAACTCCGGGGGTTTTCACTCCCGCCCCAGCGCTCCGTTTAAGGGGCCCGTCTTATTGAAAGCCTCCACCGACAAGAAACACAGGGCACACAAAGATCCCGAGAGTACCGGAAGCCCGGGGGTTAACTGAGGTCACGTGACCCCGACTTCCGCACTCTGATTGGGCGTTGGGGACGCCCCCGTCCCAGGGGCGGGGACAGGTGCCATGGGGTGACGACATTGGTCGGTTTCCTCAGGAAACAGCCAATCGGGATCGGCCGGCTTCCGGCGCGAAATGAGCTGGCGCTCCGCGCCGGGGCGGAGGAGGCTGCGCGGGGAGTTTGGACCGGGTTACCGCCCGCTGCGAGCTTGCTGGATAGGTGAGTGCGGCGCGCTCGGACTTACGGGCGGACAGGCCTGGCCCAGCTCCCGCGACTCGGCCCCCGGGCCGAAGAGGAAGGCTCTCAGGTTCCTCCGTTGCCCGCTCCGGTTCGGCGCGGCCCGCGAAGCCGTGCTCGGTCGCGGCCAGTAGCCTGAGAGGAGAGCCGAAAGCACGCGTGTTCGCAGACCCGCGCACAGAGGCGCGGGGGTGGGGCCGGGGCCGCCCCGGGCGTCGGTGGGAGAGCCGGCCCAGCACCCACGGTGTTTGGTTCTGTGCGCCGGTGCCTACCGGGGTCCCAGCCCAGACCCCTGGCACTCCGCACCCGCCCCCCAAGACCAAAGCTCGTCCTCTTCCTGTGTCCTTCCACGGGCACGCGCTGGGCTCCGGGGTTTTGGGTGCGCTGCGTGTCACGTGCTCGGGACCCATTAGCTTACAAGTGTGGCTCCGCGGCACCTCCGCGAAGGGGAGTGGTTGCGGACACAGGCTGCGTCGCATTGCCTGGATCCAATCCCGGCTCTCCCGGTACGAACCCCGTGGCGGCCCACTCGTCATTTAAACTCTGACTCGGTGTCCCTCTGTCTTAAGGCGGAAATCATCTCTTCCACATCCTGGAGGTTTCGTTAGGATGAAATGGCTTAATGTAGCCAATGGATGCTTCAGGGAGTACTTGGTACGTAGTAAGGGTTCCGTTACCCCAAGTAGGTAAAACTGCCCTCCTTTTGACGAGGAGAATCTGAAGCACCAGTAGGTTGTCCCTGTGTTAAAAGAGCTGCCTGACTCCAAGGCGTCTTCCACACCAGACTTCCTCCCGTACCCCTCACGTGCCCTCAGGTTACTCAGCGTTTTGGACATATAACGGGCTGAGATGGGGGAGGCACATGCCAGCTCCTGGTGCCACCAGTGCAGACAAGTAGCACTTCTGTGTCCCGTCAGGGTTCAGGGGCAGTAACGGCAGAGACTGGGGTAGATGTCAGACATTGGGGGGCGCCTGGGTGGCTCGGTGGGTTAAAGCCTCTGCCTTCGGCTCGGGTCATGATCTCAGGGTCCTGGGATCGAGCCCCGCATCGGGCTGGCTCTCTGCTCAGCTGGGGAGCCTGCTTCCCCCTCTCTCTCTGCCTGCCTCTCTGCCTACTTGTGATCTCTGTCAAATAAATAAATAAAATCTTTAAAGAAAAAAAGAAATTGGGAAGGCAGACAGAAGTATTGCATAGGAGGAATGTAAATAGAACTATATTGAACCAAAGTTTTGTTAGCCAGGCTGCTGTTGGAAGGTAGCTTATAGTCTGAGAGGGAACAAAATTTCTGGGTCTGGAGTTCTTTTCAGTGCGGATCACCATGATAGCCACCATATTCATTCTATTTCTTTCTTTTTTTTTTTTTTTTTTTCCCCTTAAGATTTTACTTTTTTGACAGAGATCGCAAGTAGGCAGAAGGGCAGGCAGAAAGAGAGGGGGAAGCAGGCTCCCTGTGAGCAGAGAGCCTGATGCAGAGCTTGATCCCAGGACCCTGAAATCAGGACGTGAGCCCAAGGAAGAGGCTTAACCCACTGAGCCACCCAGGTGCCCATCGTTCTATTTCTTTTTTTTTTTCTTTTTTTTTTACTGATAAGAAAACCCAGAATTTAAAAACTACACAAAGCCCTTGTGGTTAGGTGTGTACTGAAAGTCCAATATGCAGAGAAATCATATGCATCCAGTTGGGGATAGTCAGTAGTATCTATGAACGAGGGAGAAGGGAAGAGATAAGAAGAGTGGGAGGGATTTGAAATATATTTGAAGCACTTTATGCCTTTGAAAGAGAGTAGGACAGAATTTGACTTCTTAAATTTGGTTGGTGAGTACATGGGTATCATTTTTTTTGTATGCTTGAAATATGTAAGGTTAAATATATATTAAACGATTATATTTTTCATACTAGTTTTAACCAAATACACACTTATTCCAACATATAATACCTATTCTCTGTATATACTTTTATGTACTTCTTTTAATGGAAGAAAGGATAGAACAAAGAGGCCCAAAGTAATTGCAAAGTACCCGGGAATGGAATGCTAAAAGCCCTAGGGTTCGCCATTGCTGGGAGCATGTCTTAAGCAGTCTCCTTCTCCAAGCACCTGCTGTTCCATTGGCACAAATACGCCATGGACACGCTTCACACCCCCCACCCTGTCTGGAACTGTACACCTGCCCTTCAAGACCCAGTTCAGTATTCTTTTGAAAGCTTCTCTGGTTTTCCTGAGTTTTTCCTTCATCTGGGAAGCTATAGACCTGCCCCCACCTCCACACTGGCCCATTTTGTTTTTTAAATTGAAGTATAGATGGCACAGAATGTTACCTTCGTTTCAGGTGTGCACCGTAGTGATTTGACAGCTCTAGACTGCATGCGGTGCTTGCTGCAAGTGTAGCTACCACCTGTCACCGCCCAAAGCCGCTACGATACCATTGACTCTATGCCCTGCACTGTACCTTTCATCCCCGTGACTTGTTCATTCCCTGCCTAGAAACCTGTACTTCCCATTCCCCTTCACCCATTTTGCCTGTCCCCAGACCCCTCCTCTCTGGCAGCCATCAGTTTGTTCTCCGTATTTATGGGTCACAGACTTTTAAAAGAAGAGACGTTTTGTGGGACTTACTTCATTGAGTTGTAATTACTTGTTGACATGTCCATTTCCTGCCGGTCTAGAAGCTCATCTAGGGAAGTAATTAGGTCTTGCCTGCCTCTACTCCAGTGCCCAGAATGGTGCCTGGCATGGAGTGAAAAACACATGCTGAAGTCAGCTTGTGGAAGGTCATGGGGTTATGACATATGGACTTGGTCCTTTAGAATTGCAAGGAACTATTAGATTTACTTTGTTTAAAAATTCCTGTATCTTAATGAAACCCATTCGCAGTATCAAGGAAAATATTACACCCATAATTCTAGCTTTCAACCACATCAGCTATTTTCCTTTGTCATGGGTCCTTCCCGAATTTTAGCTATACAGATTCTTAGCTGTAAGCATAATGTACTCATAATTTACTCTTTTGTTTTTCCAATATCAAAGTACTCCCATGTAGCCACTAGGTCTTCATGACTGTGATTTATCTTATAAATTATCTCAGTATTGCACTCTCTTTGGTTTAATCGGTATGCAGTGTTACTTCGTGCTATTAATTCTTAGAAAAGAAAATGTTTTCCCATAAGTTTATTCAGTGTCTGTGTAGTCTGGTGAACTGTGTGTTTATACTCTCTGATCATTTGTTCATGGGAACTTTGGTGTTCTTTGTATGGTGGTTTTTTTTTTAAGATTTTTAAAAAAATTTATTTATCTGACAGATCTCAAGTAGGCAGAGAGGCAGGCAGAGAGAGAGGGAAGCAGACTCCCCACCGAGCAGATAGCCCGATGCCGGGCTTGATCCCAGGACCCTGAGATCATGACGTGAGCCGAAGGCAGAGGCTTAACCCATTGAGCCATCCGGGGGCCCCTCTTTGTATGTTTTTAATACTAATTCTTTGTTTTTGCCAACTTTCATTTCTCACAGAAATTTTTTAAAAGGATTTTATTTATTTTAGAGAGAAAGAGCTCATGCGTGGCGGTGAAGGGCAGAAGGAGGTGGGGGAGAGAATCCTAAGCAGGGTCCAAGTTGAGCACAGAGCGTGATTGGGGCTCGATCTCATGACCCTGAAATCATAACCTGAGCTGAAACCAAGAGTCAAATGCTTAACCAACTGAGCCACCCAGTGCCCCTCTCAAAGAAATTTTTTGAGAAAGAGGCTACATAGTATCTTAGGAAGTACATAGTATATGTATATATACAATTTAAAGATTAATTATTTAAAAATTGCAAAGTTTAAAAATTATAAAGTTTAATTAACAGTAAATTATGTAAACATAAATAATGATTATAAAATAGTAATTTCACATAACCATCAAACAGATCAAGAAATAGAGTATTCCCGGTGTCCCTGGAGTATGACTTCCCTCTTAAGCAGTCTCCTTCTCCCCGCACTAGAGAGAACTATTCTGATTTTGTGATGATTATCTTGTCTTCATAGTTTACCCTATGTATACATCCATGGGTAACATAGTTCAGTTTTACCAGTTTTGAGATCTGTAGTTCATGTATATACTCTCCTTTGTCTTATTTGGTTTGACATTATGTTTGTGAGATTCTTCCATATTGTGGATACAGGCTTTTTAAAAATTTTTTAAATAATTTTTAATAAACATCTATGTTATTGCTGTATTTATTTATGTTATTATGTGATTGTGCCACAGTATCTGTCCTGGTGTTTTGGGTTTTGTTGTGGGTTTTCTGTTTGTTTGTTTAAAGATTTTACTTATTTATTTGACAGACAGAGATCACAAGTAGGCAGAGAGGCAGGCAGAGAGAGAAAGGGAAACAGGCTCCCTGCTGAGCAGAGCGACCTATGCCGGGGCTCGATCCCAGGACTCTGAGATCATGACCTGAGCCGACGGCAGAGGCTTAACAACCACTGAGCCACCCAGTTGCCCCTATTTGTTTGTTCTTACCTATCTTGCTTTTTATGGCATTTGGATTGTTTTCAGGTTTTGGCTATTAATGTCGTTGTGAATGTTCTTGTACATATGCCCTGGTGCACATGTTCACAAGTTTGTATATGTAAGTCAGAGAACTACTGGGCTGAAGAGTGTGTGTACCTTATACTTTATAAGGCCAAATTGTTTTCAAAGGTGGTTGCACTCCCTCCCACCAGTATGTAAGACTTTCCTTTGCCCCACATTCTTGCTAATATTTGATATTGTCTTGTAAATTTTGCGTATTTAGTAGGTATATGTATAGTAGTGTTTTCTTATGGTTTCAATTCCCTGGATTATTAGTAAAGGTGAGCTCCGTGTTGTTTATGGAATGTTTCCTTATTTGTAAAGTGTCTGTTCGAATTTTTTGTCTTTCTTAGCAGCCATCTTGCTTTATCTCATTACTTTGTAGGAATTGTTTAAACATCCCAAACCCTACTAATTTGTCAGGTACATATAATGCAAATGTCATCTCTGTGGCTTTTGAACACAGATTTTAAATATGGTAGTCTACCATTGTTAAGCATCTTTTTTTGTGAAATGCCATAGGTAATAAAAGTGCAAAAAACATCTGTATAAGCTGTGTAGGAATGAGTTAGCATAGTAGGCCCGAGACTTCTCTTTAGAAGGACCTCCTTGCAAGATTGGTTCTTGGCTGGTGAATGGGAACTTGGCTTTTGAAACGTTTCCTAAGCCAATATGGTTGTTTTGCCTACCTGGGACACTAACATCTGCTTTCATTCTGAGAGTCCACATTTTCGGTGGACAGAGGGTTCCTTTGTAACCAGCCCCCAGTAAAAACCCTCGATTTTGCATCTCTGGCAGGTTTTCAGGGGCAGAAATGGTGCATCTTCCCTGAGCGAGAGTGTGCTCTCATGGCAGGTAGAGAGCAGTATCCTACAAGCTCTGCGTGGTAGGCCTTTTCCCCTTGCTGATCTGGCTGATCCCTGCTCTCTGTTGCTACAGTAAATCTTAGCTGCGAGTAGTACTTACTATATGCTGAGTCCTAGAAGTTGTTCAGTGAAGCACTGAACGTGAGGGAGTGGTCTGGGAACCCCCAAAATAGCTTAATGACATATTTGTCAAAGCTCAGAATATGAGCTTTCTGCTCATATTTGTCAAAGCGAATACCCCTGTACTTAGCAAAAAAGCACATAGCTAACACCCTCAGAGGGTGTCTGCCCCATCTCATCCTGTACCCCAAAGACAACCTTCATCCTGACTTTCGTGTGATCATTACCTTGCTTTTCTTTACATTCACTTGTCTCAAAAGTCTTGATGCTCTTTTAGGCTATTTGACACATAAAAAGATTCTTAAATTAAGATGTAATTCTCACAGACCTGTACCCTTGGGGCAAATAATACGTTGTATGTTAATTTTTTTTAAAAAGGTGTAATTCAATTTTGCAGTCTTTTTTCTTTTTTTTTTCTTTTTTTTTTTTTTAAAGATTTTTTTAATTTATTTATTTGACGGAGAGAGATCACAAGTAGGTAGAGAGGCAGGCAGAGAGAGAGAGGAGGAGGAAACAGGCTCCCTGCCGAGCAGAGAGCCCGATGCGGGACTCGATCCCAGGACCCTGAGATCATGACCTGAGCCGAAGGCAGGGGCTTAACCCACTGAGCCACCCAGGCGCCCTTGCAGTCTTTTTTCTTTTTGTTAGTGCTTTTTGTATCTTATCTGAGAAATCTCTGGGAAGGTATAAAGTTATTTTATATTATCCTGCAGAAACTTGATTTTTTTTTTTAAATTTTATTTGCTTTTGAGAGAGAGAGAAAGTGAGAGTGCACGCATATGCTGGAGAGGGGCAGAAGGAGAGGGATAAGCAGACTCCCCCGTGAGTGGAGAGCCTATGTGGGGCTTGATCCTTTGGGATCATGACTTGAGCCAAAGGTAGACATTTAACTGACTGAGCCACTCAGGCACCCCCAGAAACTTTATTGTTTTGCCCTTTACATTTAGATCTGCAGTTCACTTGAAAGTGATTTGTGGGGCACCTGGATGGCTCAGTGGGTTGGGCAGCTGCCTTCGGCTGAGGTCATGATCTCAGGGTCCTGGGATCAAGTCCTGCATCGGGCTCTCTGCTCAGCAGGGAGCCTGCTTCCCTCTCTCTCTCTCTGCCTGCCTCTCTGCCTACTTTTGATCTCTCTCTGTCAAATAAATAAATAAAATCTTTAAAAAAGAAAGAAAGAAAGGGATGTGTGTGTATGGAGTGAATGAAGTAGGGTTTAAACTTCATTTCTTTTCCATGTAGCTATCCAGTGTCCCAGCACTAACTATCAGAAAGATTGATTCTCTGATGTGCTGCAGTTATAAGTGTCATAAATTATTATAATTTGTCTGTGTATGGGTTTGTTTTGGGGTCCTTTTACTCTTCCACTGGTCTTCCTGCCTGTCCTTATATCATCACTGCTTGCTTTTTTTTTCTTTTTTCTTTTCTTTTCTTTTTTTTTTTTTTTTTTTGAGACAGAGCACCTACAAGCATGGCGGGGAGCAAAGGGAGAGGGAAAAAGAATCTCAAGCAGGGTCCATGCTCAGTGCAGAGCGCAATGTGGGTCTTGATCTCATGACCCTGAGATCATGACCTGAGCTGAAATCAAGAGTCAGACACTCAAATTTACTAAGCTACCCAGGCACTGCATCACTACTATGGTTTTAAACAAGTTTTTTATTACGTCTTTATGTGTCTGGCAGAGCAAGTCTTAAGCACAGATATTTGCTTGAAGTGGCTATAAGGCTATCAGGTTTTCTGGTTGTTGTTGTTGTTTTTTAAGGTTTTATTTATTTGAGAGAGAGAACGTGTACACAGATGGAGAGTGAGAGGGAGAAGTAGACTCCCTGCTGAGTAGGGAAGCCAATATGAGCTTGATCCTGGGCCTCCAAGATCATGACCTGAGCCAAAGGCAGACACTTAACCAACAGAGCCACCCAGCGCCCCTTCTGTTTCTTTTTGAGTGACTATTGATAAGTTAATTTTTAAAGAAGTTAAAGATTAAGATTAAGATTTTAAAGTTTATTGGCACAATGTTCAGGATCTATTATGATATTTCAATGTAAATGGTATATGTAATTAAGTCTCTTCTTTCAGTCCTGTTACTGATTTGTGTCTTTTCTCTTGTTTTTGGTAAATCTTTTCACAAAACAAACTTTTTGCTTATTGAGCCTCTCTAGCATTTGTTTATTGTTTTTAGTTGTTTATAATTTTCTCCTTTCTATTCTCATTAGGCTTAGTTTGTTTTACATTTTGTAACTAAATTGGATAGATGCTTTCTGCTCACTAACTTTCTGCCTTCTTTTCTGACAGTATGACTCTACATTTCCTGCTCACTACCTCTTTAGTTGCATATCATATTTTTATATATGGACTTTTGTTATTTTTCAGTTGCAAATATATCCAGTTCTCATTGTGATATCTTATTTGATGCACAGTTTATTTATATTTATTTCTAAACATGGAGATTTCCTGTATTTTTTTTTCTTTTACTTTGAAAAATAAAAAATCTTAGGAAAAGTTGAAGGATTAGTACCGTAATGCTCTTTTTTTTTTTTTTTTAAAGATTTTATTTACTTATTTGACAGAGAGAGATCACAGTAGGCAGAGAGGCAGGCAGAGAGAGGGGGGGAAGCAGGCTCCCTGCTGAGCAGAGAGCCCGATGCAGGGCTTGATCCCAGGACCCTGAGATCATGACCTGAGCCAAAGGCAGGAGCTTAACCCACTGAGCCACCCAGGCCCCCCCCCCCCCGCCTTTTTAAAGATTATTTCTTTATTTATTCGAAGAGAGGAATGGGCAGGCCAGGGGAGGAGCATGGAGAGAGAGACAGGCAGACTCCAAACTGAATGCAGGGCCCAAGGCCGGGCTCGATTTCAGGACCCTGAGATCATGACCTGAGCCAAAAGCAAGAGTTGGACACTTAACCAACTGAGGCACCCAAGTCCCCCATGATCTATCTTCTTAAGTATACATTTGCATTCATAAAAATAGTTCATATGATAGGTTGCAAGGAAAAGATTGGTAATTTCTCTAAAGTAGAAATATTAGAAACAGTCCTTATCACTATACAACAAAACTAGAAATTTAAAATGAAATTTTAAAAAAACAAAAGACTGGTCTATATGGAAAATGAAACCCTCAATTAAAAGAACTCTTGGATGCAGGGGAACTGCAAATTGATATAAAGGATTCCTGAAAATTAATTAAATGAAAACACAACATTAGATTCTGTAAGATACATATAAAGTAGTGGTTGGGGGGATTTATTGTCTTACAATTCAGGAAGGGAAATAAATGAAATAAATTCTAAACTTAGAAAGTTAGAAAAAGAACAAAGTAAAACAAAAGAAAGCACAAGAGAATAAAAAACAATAAAGATAAAAGCAGAGGTTAATGAGATGGAGAAGAGAGAAACATCTGATTGAGAAATCACAATCTTAGATCTCAAACCATTTAACAAACCAGGTAAACTAATTGCTAAGTTAAGAACATTAGGAGAAATCACAAATACAAAATAACAAGTGGAGAAAAATGTTAATAATATTAATTTGCATACTTCTGTGTTAAGTGATTTTGAAAATTCAAATGAAATGGAAAATTATTTAGGAAAATACAATTTACCAAAATTGACGCCAGCAAAGATTGGAAGTTAAATCACTCAATTTTCATAGAATAAGGTTATGAAAGAACTGTCCCATTGAACACACACCAGAAAAACCCACTAGATCTAAATGGTTTCACAGAGAAACTTTATTGAAAAATTTTTGAGTCCATGTAATCCCAGTGCTAAGTACATTGTTTCAGAGCATAGGAAATGAAGGAAAACTTCCAAATTCTTTATTAGTTAGCTTTTTATTCTTAGAATTATTGGTTTAGTCATCTGTCTTTAGTTGTTGAAGGGCTAAAGTGAAATAAAATTTCCCCCAAACTTTTCAGTCTTCTAGATATCTTTGGGTTTTATGTTTTTAAAAGCAGCTTTATTGATCTACAGTAAACTGTGTATGTGTAGAATGTATGGTTTTTTGCAGGGGTGGGGTGGAGGGAGAGGGAGAGAATCCCAGGCTGACTCTGTGCTAATCATGGACCCAGCGGTCATGACCTGAGCCAAAGTCGGGATTCAGTTGCTCAACCAGCTGAGCCATGCAGGTGTCCCTGTGAAGTGTACAATTGGATTAGTTTTGTTAGGAGATATCATCACTATATTCAGGTTCATTAACCTGTTCATCTTTCCTAAATTTTCCTCATGCCCATTTGTATTGCCTCCTTCCTGCTCCCCTTCCCCTAGTCCAGAATGAAGAACTCTTATAGTTTCTTAAAACAAACAAATACAGACCTAATTAAAAGTGGGCAAAGGAACAGCAAAACCAAAAGACAACTGACAGAATGGGAGAAGATATTTGCAAACAACATATCAGATAAAGGGCTAGTATCCAAATTCTATAAAGAGCTTAGCAAACTCAACACCCAAAGAATAAAGAATCCAATCAAGAAATGGGCAGAGGACATGAACAGACATTTCTGCAAAGAAGGCATCCATATGGCCAACAGGCACATGAAAAAGTGCTCCACATCACTCGACATCAGGGAATTACAAATCAAAACCACAATGAGATATTACCTCACACCAGTCAGAATGGCTAAAATTAACTAGTCAGGAAATGACAGATGCTGGCTAGAATGCGGAGAAAGGGGAACCCTCCTGCACTGTTGGTGGGAATGCAGGCTGGTGCAACCACTCTGGAAAACAGCATGGATTCCTTAAAAAGTTGAAAATAGAGCTACCTTACGACCCAGCAATTGCACTACTGGGTATTTACCCTAAAGATACAGATGTAGTGATCCAAAGGGGCACGTGCACCCGAATGTTTATAGCAGCAATGTCCACAAAGTGAAAGAACCTAGATGTCCATCAACAGATGAATGGATAAAGAAGAAGTGGTATATATAGTCAATGGAATACTATGCAGCCATCAAAAAAAATGATATCTTGCCATTTGTGACAACGTGGATGGAACTAGAGGGTGTTATGCTTAGCGAAATAAGTCAATCAGAGAAAGACAACTATCCTATGATCTCCCTGATATGAGGAAGTGGAATGCAATATGGGGGGCTTAGGGGGGTGGGAAACGAATAAATGAAACAAGATGAGATCGGGAGGGAGACAAACCATACGAGACTCTGAATGTCACAAAACAAACTGAGGGTGGCAGGGGGGGGGGCGTATGGAGAGGGTGGAGGGGTTATGGACATTGGGGAGGGTATGTGATATGGTGAGTGCTGTGAAGTGTTTAAACCTGGCAATTCACAGACCTGTACCCTTGGGGCTAATAATACATTACATGTTTATAAAAAAAATTAAAATAAGGGGTGCCTGGGTGGCTCAGTGTGTTAAAGCCTCTGCCTTTGGCTCAGGTCATGATCTTAGAGTCCTGGGATCGAGCCCCACATCGGGCTCTCTGCTCCGCGGGGAGCCTGCTTCCTCCTTCCCCCTCTCTCTCTGCCTGCCTCTCTGCCTACTTATGATCTCTGTCTGTCAAATAAATAAATAAAATCTTTTTTTTTAAATTAAAATAAAAAAATAAAATTAGAAAAAAGAAAGAAAAAGTGGGCAAAGGATTTGAGTGGACATTTGAGCGAAAACATGAAAAGATGCTCGACATCACTAATTTATTAGAGAAATGCAAACTGAAAACACAAGATATCTCACACTCACTAGGATGGTTACTATAAAAAACAGAACAGAAAATAACTTGTGTTGATGAGGATGTGGAGAAATTGTGCCCTGTTGGTGGGAATGTAGAATGGTATAGCCACTGTGGAACATAGTATGGCTATTCCTCAAAAATTAAAAATAATAGAATTACTATAGGATCCAGGAATTTCACTCCTGGTATAGACCCAAAGGAATTGAAATTGAAAGCAGGGTTTCAGAGATATTTGTACACACATGTTCACAGCAACATTATTCACAATAACCAAAAAGTGGAAACAACCCAAATGTCCATCGACAGAAAAATGGATAAACAAAATGTGTTCGATCCATACAATAGAATGTCACTAAGCTTTAAAAAGGAAGGAAATTCTGACACATGCTACAGCATGAATAAACCTTGAAGACAATATACTAAGTGAAACAAACCATTCACAAAAAGACAAACACTGTATGGGTCCACTAAAGCAGTCAAATTCATAGACGCAGAAAGAATGGTGATTGTTAGGGGATGGGGAAAGGGAAGTAGAGAGTTATTGTTTAACAGGCATAGTGTTTCAGTTTTGCAAGATGAGAAAGTTCTGGCAATTGGTTGCACGACAATGTGAATATACTTTATTCCACTGAACCAATGCTCAAGATGGTAAATTTTATATTACATGTAATTTAGCACAGTTAAAAAAGGATATAGGAGCAGCTTTAAGGAGCTCCATTCCCACTAATCAAATATGAAAGCGTTTAAGTGTGGAAATAATGACAGTAATGGATGACAACCCACCAAATACATTAAGAATCCTTCCTGATAAAAAGCAAATAGGGGAGAAGGGAAAGTTCTTTATACTCACATGCCAGCTACTGAACGATAGTGCCCACTACAAAGACTGATGGATGGGGTTATGAAAACCATCATTGCACAATTCTGCTGTTTACTATCACACTATTATTTCTTCAGGCCTGAATCATCAATGGATACTAAAACAATTACTTTTTCTAATTATCTTATTAGTGATTTCTGGCATAATTAATTTGGTTGGACAACATCTTGTGACTTCAATCCACTGAAATTGTTGAGACTTGCCTTATAGCCTAGTACATGGTCAGCTTCTGTAGGCATCTGTTCTTGAAAAGAATGCACATTTTGTAATTGTAAAGGTTGTGTTATTCAGAGCTGGGTGGTTGCTGATTGTTTAGTTACTTATTCTATCAATTACTGAGAGCTAATTTTAAATCTATAATTATAGTCTTTTGCTTATAATTTTATCAGTTTTCCTTCATGTAATTTGCAGATACTTCATGGGCCATACAGATCTAAAGTTTTCTATCTTTCTAGTGAATTGAATTTTTTTTTTTTAAGATTTTATTTATTTGACAGAGAGACAGCAAGAGAGAGAACAGAAGCAGGGGGTGGGAGGAGGGTGGGAGAAGGGAGAGGGAGAAGCAGGCTTCCTGCTGATCAGGAAGCCTAATGTGGGGCTCGATCCCAGGACCCTGATCTCATGACCTGAGCCGAAGGCAGATGCTTAATGACTGAGCCACCCAGGTGCCCCAGAATTTATCATTCTACCGTGACCCTCTTCATCTCTAGTAAGGCATTCTGTCTTAAGAATCTGTTTGTCTGGTATTAATATAGCAATCTCAGCTTGCTTCTGGTGAGTTTTTACTTTTTTTTTTTCATCTTTCAGCCTTTCTATACACCTAGTGTTTCAGACATGTCTCTGACAAACAGCAGATACAGTAGTTAGATTTCATTGTTTAAGTTCAGATTGATAATCTTTTCAGCCAGAGTGGTCAGTTTATATTTATTGTAACTAACAAATATTTGGATTTAAATCTACTACCAACTTATTTTGTACTTTGTATTACATTTTCCCTTTTCTCTCCTTTCTTATAGCTTTTCTTAAAGGTTTATTTGAGAGGGAGAAAGCATGCAAGCAGAGGGCTGGTGGCGAGGGAGAGGAAGAGAATCCCAAGTAGACTCCCTGCTGAGCATGGAGTCCAAGCCGGGGCTGCCCTGAGATCATGACCTGAGCTGATATCAAGAGTTTTAAGTCATTATATTTTTATTCTTCAGTGGTTACCAAGAAAGTGCAGCATGCACATTTGTCTTCTCAAAGTGTGAAGCTAAATAACACCATACACCCCTTATAACACAGGCCTTGGAGCACATTAACTCTCTTTATTTCACTTATGTGTCATTATTGTTGGGTATTTTAATGATTTATTTCAGCCCTGCAAGACATTATTGTTGCTTTGCACAGTTAGGGTTTTTGTGGATTTAGCCACATATTTACCACGGTCTTGACTTCCTTCCTTGATATCATCTGTCAGTTATCTAGATGATAGTTCCAATTATCATCTAGAACTTCCAGATAGGCTCACTTTTCTACTACCTGAAGTACCTCCTTCAGAATCTCATTTAATGAGAGTCGCTGGTAGAAAATTCTTGGTTCTGATGATCTGAAAGTGTTTTTATTTTACCTTGTGTTTCTTTTATGACAACTTTGAGATATAATTCACAAAACATAAAATTCATCCATTTAAAGAGTACAACTCAGTGGCTCTTACTATATTCGTAGACTTGTATAGCCATTGTCACAGCTGATTTCAGAATATTTTCCTCAACCCAAAGAGAACCTCCACACCCCTTGCCGTCACCCCCAATCTGATCATCACCCCATCCCCAGGCAAGCACTAACCTACTTTCTTTATACAGCTTTGCTTATTCTGTACATTTCATATAATTGGAATCATACCATATGCCTTTTTTTGTGACTGGCTTTTTATCCCTTAGCATAGTATTTCAAGGTTCATCATTATTGAAGCATGAATCAGTACTGTATTCCTTTGTATGACCAAATAATATTTCATCACAGGGACACACATGTTTTATTTTTCCATTTGTCAGTGGATGGCCATTTGGGTTGTTTCTACTTTCTGGCTATTGCAAATAATGCCTCTATGAACATTCAGGTACAAGTATTTGCTTGAATCCATGTTTTCCATTCTTTTGAGTGTATATCTAGGAGTGAAATCGCTCTGTTTAGGCTTTTGAAGTACTGCCAGACTTTTCTAACACAGCTGCACCATTTTGTACTCTCAATAGCAGTGTATGAGTGTTCCGATTTCTCTGCATCCTCAACACTTATTATCCATTGCTTTTGTTATAGTCAGTTTAAAAGTAACAGCTTTACTGAGATGTAATGTAATTCACATATCACAAAATTCATCCTTTTAAAGAATACAATTCAGTCTCAGTTTTTGAGGGATATTTTTGCTGGGAAAAGAGTTCTAGGTTATTTTCTATGAGCACATGGAAATACCATTCTGCTGCCTCCTGATTTTCATTTGTGCTAAAGAGATCAATTTTCTGTTCAAATGTTGTACAATGATATAATGTGATGTGGATTTCTTTTTTATCTATCCTGCTCAGAATTTGTCTGCATTCTTGAATCTGAAGATTCTTGTCTTTGATTCTGGAAACTTCCCAGCTGTTACCTTTTTAAGTATTAGTTCTGCCCCAGTTTCTCCTCTTTCTGGAACTAGATTTCTGTTTAATTTCTGTAACAGTTTCTGACTGTATCTTCCATGTCTTCTAATTTCTCATATTTTGTACCTGTTTATATGCGTATGCATTTGTTAAGTCAGAAACCATGAAGGATCTTAGATTTTGTCCTTCTTTTAAACTAGGAAGTTAGCCTGTCACAGGATTTTATACACACGTACATGCACATTTGCATAGGTATTATTGAGACCCAAGACCCCTGGATCAGAGATAAAGACAAGTTATTGTAGCAAACACAGCCAGCAATATCTTGCATCAGTTCCCCCTGCCCTAATTCCCACAGGGTGAGGTGATAAGGGCAAGGTGATACTGTGAGTATATACAGTTTAGTGCATTACAGAAAAGGAACTCCAAAATTCAGAGACTCTGAACAGTTAAGGGTTGCTGACACACTGCACGTCCTTCCCTCCAGAGAGATTACTCGTTACCCTAGGATGTAGGCAAATCTGCCCCGGGTGAGATGGGGAAGGTGCCTTAAGGTTTGTGACCCTGAAATGTAAGGAAATGTCTCCAGGGACTTTGTCTTTACTACTGTGGGTTGTCTCTGGGGAGGTGTGACTCCAGCTCTCTCTGGAGGGACACACTATGTCTAACTGCCAAAGATTTAACATGTCCTTTGCTCAGTAGGCTTGGACCATGTAGGAATGTGAGAAATCCCTGGAAACTGATTCTGGACACTTTCTTGTGATTTTCCTTCCCATTTAGTAATTATCTCTTTAGTTGTGTGTAATGTACTGGTAAATCCATTCATTGAATTCTTAATTTTGGTTATTGTATTTCTCATTTTTAGAAGTTCTCTTGGCAAGATCATTTTTATAGTTTTCTGTTTACTGCAGATACTTCCAAACTCGTTTTTGATTTTTCTAAACATAATAAATGCAAGTGTTTTACACTTTCATGCCTAATACTGCTCAGCTGTTTTTCTATTACAACTAGTTCTCATTTCTGGTGCCCTGTTTCCTTGTGTGCTTGGCTATTTTTGTCTGTGTTTGCTATGCATTGTCTTGAAGAATTATTTATGGGAATTATTTAAGCCCTAAGATAAAGGTATATTTCTCCAGGGATGTTTTTGCATTTGCTTCTGCCAGGTGTTCTGGAGTTAGGATCACTTTAATCTAAATTCATGACTCAAAGTTTTAAGAATTTATTCAGGTGTAAAAATTGATTCGAAAATATTTTTGGACTTGTGGTCTCATGGTCTGTTCCACTTAGTCCCTCAGCAGCTGGTAACTTCTCTTCGCTTACAGACACCAGGGATAGAAATCGAGTTTAATTTTGGTTTACGTTTTCCCAAATCATATAGCCATTGGGGGTGCTGGTTTTATAGGGGAACATTTCCCACCCTGGTTAGGCCTTAACTCTCATTCTGTCCACCTTTTCCCTCCAAAGCTATAAAAATTGATGTCCATATTCTCAGGATCAGACATCTGTCTTAGGACAAAAGCAATTTCAGAGCTTTCCATGACACTCTGGTTGCCCACTTTTGTTTAGATTTTGACCTGATAATTTTTTTAACTTGTCATAGATTTGATGTATTTAATAATTCTTTTTTTTACCCAACACCAATCTAGAGCAACTGTCAACAAACCTTTTCTATAAAGGGCCAGATAGTAAATATTTTATGCTTTGCAGACCAGATAATCTCTGTCATAACTACCCAACTATGGTGTTAAAGCTGTCATAGGTAGTATGGAAACAAAGAAGTATGGGTGCGTTTCAGTAAAACATTGCTTACAGAAATTGGCTGCAGGCCAGGTTTGGCCAGTGAGTTGTAGTTTGCCAGCTCCTGATCTAGAGTATATTGCTTGCTGTATACTCCAATAACACTTGTTAAATACTCATTATTTCCCCATTTTGTTATGTTTCTCTCACCACATGTTAAACATTATGTTTTAGAGACTAGGGTTTTTTTTTTCTTTTTCTTTTTTTTCTTAAGATTTTATTTACTTGAGAGAGAGAGAGCATGAGAGGGGGAAGGGTCAGAGGGAGAAGCAGACTCCCTGTTGAGCAAGGAGCTGGATGTGGAGCTTGATCCTGGGACTCCAAGTTCATGACCTGAACTGAAGCCAGTCGCCTAACCAATTAGGCACCCTTAGGTTATTCTTTTTTTAAGATGGGTACCATGCCATTTAAATTCCTGTTACAGTTAACATAATTGTATTTCCCCAATGTTATTTCATATTCTTGTCTTGTGCTTTTGTCAAATGAACTTTAGAAGTATTTTTATTGAGTTTTATGAAGTATTCTTGTGGTGTTTTCATTGAAATTTTGTTAAACTCATGAATTAACTTACCAAAAACTGTTATCTTAATGATATTTAAACCTTTCATTGAAGAATATGAAGCTTTTGTCTATGAAATATTTTTCCAATTTTTTCTTTATTTCTCCCAGTAATATTTGGTCATTTTCTTTATATCATGAAGATATATGTCTTTTGTTAGGTTAATTGGTAGTTAGTACTTTTCATTGCTATTGTTAACTGAATGCTTTTTAAAAATTGTATTTTCTAGTTAGTTATTACCACTACACGAGAATGCACGTGACTTCTGTGGATTTCTACTTGTCTTTTATTTAACCACTTCGCTGAAGTTTTAATTATGTATTGTTATGACTGATTTTCTTTGCATTGTGTTGGTGTATAATCATATTGTCTGCATGTAATGATACTCTAATCTCTTCTAGAATTTTCTTTTTTGAATATTTTCACATTGACAAAATGTCCTGTATGAGAGAGAGAAAATAAGAGAATGGCCTTGTCTTTTGTCCCTGGGTTTAATGGATTCACTCCTATTGTAAAATATAAGTGTGGGCCTTAATTTTAACTTCCAGTTCTGTGGTTCAGTCTATCTATTAGAAATGGTTTGAGTTTTATCAGATGGCTTTTCAAAAATGCATTGGTAATACGTACTGTATAATTTTATATATATGGATGAAGAAGTTCAAGAAAAACTAATCATTGGTAATAGAGTAAGAAAGTGGTTACATCTGGGGTAAATTAACTGGGAAAGGGGACAAGAAGGCATATTGCAGTATTAGAAATGTTCTATACTATGTTTTGAATGTCGTTTATATAGTTGAATATGTAAGTAAACCTATATTGAGATTTACATTTAAGATCAGTGTACTTTACTGCCTGTATGTTTTACCCCAGTAGAAATGTATTTTTTAAAGTCTATTGATCTGATCGTACTGATTTTTATTAAGATGACATATCATATTAATGATTTTACTTAACGTTAAACCAGCTTTACATTTCTGGGATAAGGCATAGTTGTTCACAGTTATAGGTTTTTTGAGGGATGCCTGGGAGGTACAGTTGATTAAGTACCTCTTAGTTTCGGCTCAGGTCACGATCTCAGGGTTGTGAGATTGAGCCGTGCATTGGGCTCCATGCTCCAAGCCAAGTTGGCTTGAATTTCTCCCTCCCTCTCTCTCTGCTCCACCCCCCCCACCCTGTGCACATATGTACTCTCTCTCTCATTCTCTCTCTCTCTCAAATAAATAAATCTTTAAAATAATAAAGTCCTTTTGAGCCATCTTTTCTATACTCTTTAAAATTGATTTTATGCTTTCATTTAATAAGTTTTAGCTAAGTGCTAGGTATTTAGAGATGCTGTGGGTTATGAAATCAATAAGGGTCCAATCTTTGCATTGTACTCACAATCTAGTAGAAGAAATAACCAATCAAATAATTTTTTAAATGTATGTAGAGTTACAACTATGATAAGAACTGCAGGTGGGAGGTATTTGTTATTATGAGAGTGTGTTATAGGGGAATTGTTCTTCATCAAACACATACACACATATCTGTGTAGATACAGATATATATGTTGCTTACTCTCTACTGGAGACCATTCTAAACACTCCACAAATACTAATTCATTCAAATTCACATAGCAACCACATGAGGTAGGTGGGCATTGTATAGATGAGGTATCTGAAATGCAGAGTGGTTAAATGATAATGTCTAAGGTTCAGGAGAGGCTCTCACATGTTTTGAAGGTAAAGGGATGCCAGTTGAGAAGGATGAACTAATTATACAGGAAGGAGAAAAATCAGTAATAAACAGAGTAAGGTTTTGGGGAAGATGGAGGATGTGTAGGGGACCTGAGGGTTCAGGTAGAGAACTTGACCTTGTCAAAGAGAGTAGGCTGGATCCACATAAAGGGGGAGCTTGCGTGTTTGGCAGCAGAAAGGTGAGGAAGTTTCCTATGGTCTTTTCTCTGTTCTCTGTAATGTATAAAGGAAGTCATCTGCTGAGAGAGAGGAGTAAGAAGTTTGAGGAGAAGTAACTTGAGAGTAGATTGGTCAGAGAACTATACTTTTACCCCGCAGAGCAGCAGGCCCATTTGAGGTTGGTGAGCATGAATTTAAGTTTCTTATTTGGTTCTTACGATGTTTTAGGGTCAAGACCATGCTTGTGTTGTAGAATGAATTTGGTGCTTTTTAGAGAAACTTTATAGTTCTTTTCGGTTTTGACTGTTCATTTTGGTTTCCTATTATATCAATATTGAAGACATCTCTTTTTTAATGAAAAGTCTGTTTAATTTAGATTTTTCATATCAACTCTAATACGTTGGTACTTAGTGTTTCTGTTTCCCTTTTTTTTTTTTTTTTAAGATTTTATTTATTTATTTGACAGAGATAAATCACAAGTAGGCAGAGAGGCAGGCAGAGAGAGAGAGAGAGGAAGAAGCAGGCTCCCCACTGAGCAGAGAGCCCGATGTGGGGCTCGATCCCAA